>NC_049211.1:33439342-33729342 GCF_013347855.1 Anguilla anguilla
ACTCCTTGATTGACTTGTTAGGAGCTCGACTGCTGCTAGCAGTGAGCCTCCTCTTGTGTGTGACTGCAAGAAGACAGAGCAAAGAAAGCTGAGTGTGTCTCAAGATCAAGAGGGCCTGATTTATAAGAGAAAATCAGCGTGTATTCCTCATGATTTTCCTATTGTGTTAGAGTGCTTGCTTTTCCCCCTTTTTCTCCCGGTTTGATATGCTAAATCACGCTTGCGCCTTGACGCTCATCGCCTCGCTCTTGTCGATGGAGGAGAGCGCAGAAAGGAAAGCGTGTCCTTTCTTCTGAAGCACGAAGCGTTTCCCCCTTTTTTGCCCTGCAGATCTCAGAAATGACTCAGAGGAAGACACTTCATTTGGTGCTCAATGGGTGAGCCGCAAGTGCACGAATGACCAAAGGGGGGCCCTCGGGTGCATTTGAACATCATCACCCCAGCCAGCTGGAACCCTGGAACCTCAGTGGTGTTAGTGTCACGCATGCGTTGGTCACAATCGGCACTGATTTATTACTATTTTGACTGATGAACTTAATGTCAGATCAAGGTAAATCAATTATTATTGATTTGCTTTAATTTGTTCTGTTTGCTTCCGTTGGATTACAGGATTGAATTGTATGTCTGAGTTCTTGATTCTTCTGCTGCCTGAGCAGTACTCTCATAGCTTCTAGGTGAACTCAGATAGCAGGCTTCACATTCCTTGCTGCTGGGGAAGGAATCAAGCACATCCATAATCAGATTGACTAGAGAGAGAGACACTGTAGCAACCTCCGTTTGCTGAAGTGAGAAAGGGGTTGACTGAATCATTGCCAGACTGCAATGCGGTGAACCCAGGAAAGGACAATACCAGTTCACGAGAGTTTTATCAGTGGCAGCTCCAGTAAACAAAGATGTATTACTGTATGTAAAATGTGTCTTCTGGAAAAGCAAATAACAAATGCTGAATAGTTGTTTTTTTGCTTCTGTGGGAATGATGCCTGGCAGTCTTTAGAAAAACTGTCTCCCAGTCTTGAGGAGAACAAGGATAGCGTGTTTAGTAACAACTGAGCTTGGCGTTCACAAACACCGTCAAGTTTATTTTGAGAAACTCAATACAGTTTGTCTTTGAAGAGAAAAAGTGATTTGTATATTTATTTAGTTAAGTTAGTGTTCAGGACAAATGTTGATGGAACCTCTAAAGGTCATTCCTTCAGGAGTTGTGTGAAGAGGGAACACTGGGGAGCTGACATTCAGCATTACGGTTCAAGAGAACATTTTTGAAAAGTTGAGCGTTCGCAAAGATAAAAGGAAGTTAGGAGGACAGGGTGAAAGTCTATCCCGCTCTTTCTTCAACACTTGCTGTAAGGCACTTTCTGTGTGTGAGTGACAAAATCAGATGAATTCATGACAAACCAAAAAGGAAGAATGCCTACTATTTTACGAAGCTTTGGGACTCTCATCAAGACCAGGGGTGAAGCAGTCATGAACTACTGAACTTATATCAGCAAATGTCTGCTTGGTACAGGGGTGGCAGCTGTGTTTCTGAGAAGAGTTTTATGTGTATGTGTTGCTTATGTAACATCTATCGGTGCTGTCTGTGTTTGAACTGGATCACAGTTGAAAATGATGCATTACAAGCAAATACAGTACATTTGTGTTGGTCCGCTGAGATACTTTTAGCTTTACCTTAACACACACATGTATACTCCCTTTTACACACACGCACGCACACACACAACTGGGGAGGTAAAAAGGACAGACTTTTGTCTAAAAAGTAATAATGCTGTTTGTTATTCCCTAAATGGGCCCATAGAACAGCCACCCCCCCCCCCCCCCAGGCTCAGTGCTCACTCCACATTTACACTGCAGCATCTGCAGGGATCTAGCCGAGCAGATAACTACAGTGCAGGAAGGACTGATCTTCTCCTCTTACAGTAAGAGTAACAAGGCAGTGCTCAAACTGGCAGGTCCACTGATCAGTGAAAGAGTAAAAATGCAGCCATCATACCAGACTTCATATGCAACTGGGACACAGAATATAAAAATTCCAGGACTAGCATAATATAGTTTGATACATTAGACTAAGGCTTTTATTCAGTCTAACAGCAGTGCGTCCTTTTTTGGACAAGTGTTATTTTTCATTCATTGTTATTTTTTAATGCTTATACAATTTGAGTTTGGAGGTGCAAGAACACTTATTAAAAAACATAAATGTTAAGTAAAATGTGAAATAAAAGCCATCTTAAATCCAACATGGATAATTCAGAACAACAGAAGCCACACTGAGCTTAGATTGAAACTGGGCCTGAGATGTGAAAGGGCACATAGTGCGGCAGCCACATAGTGGTTTTTCATTTCTCGGTTACATTGTAGCCGCAAACCTCAAAGATGTTCAGATCAAAGATTTGCAGACGTTCCCATGCTTGGGCCAAGGAAGGTTCCGGAGGAGACCCACCAAGGCCTACAGCACATCACAGGCAGAATAATGGCACCAGTCGGGCAGTTGCATGACGCCAGACCCCCATGTCCTATACTGCAGAAAAGCCTTGCGAGTAGTTTGCAGCATTTATTTCTGTGCCATGTAAAATCATTTTAAAGTGCTGCCAAATTCCATCAAAGGTGTCTGTCTGTCTGGCCTGGCCTGGCCTGGCCTCTATGCAGGGTGCAGGGAGCCTGGATAAGAGCATCTGCTATAGATTATGACCTTTAGGTTACAAGACCAACTCCTTACCCACAACATTCTGTTGCAGTTCATTTTTGTTGCAGTTGTTCTGTTTTGTACCCCCCCCCCCCCCCCCAAATACTACAGGCTTTGCTCCCATCACTTGGCAATTCAGAACCACATGCGGTCCAATGTAACCCCCTGCCCCTTCAAGTGCTGAATAGCTCTGCCATTCTACCAATGCTGTCTGTAAATGTTTCCACTCAAAAATTCTCCTCTTGGGTAATGTGAACTGACTCCAGAGCAGAGTCACTCTATGGTACACCCATTTACCCGGTGGTTGTGATTTTATGTGTCAAGGTGCCCTCTAGCAACCACAAGAGGGCACCCACAACCCATTCCCAGCACAGCTGTCTCCTTGATTTCCCTTAATTAGTTATTGTTATTGTATTAGTGGTTTTTGTTTTCACATGTGTCTGTCTCGTTAGCATAGTTTGGTTCACCTGATAGTTGTAGTATTTAAACCCTTTGTGGTTCTTTTTTCATTGCTTAGTCTTTGTGTTGGCCTGCCTGTGAAAAGCTCAGTATTCCATGTCTAATCTCGAGCATTCTCTTGTGTATTCTCCTGGTTGTTTTTTATTCTTTCTGAGTCCTCCAGTGAAGATTTGAATCCCCGGCTTCTTGAGCTTTACTCTGCATTTTGGTTCCACCTCATGATTCCCTGTGACAGAAAAGACTAAGCCAGTCATGGACCCAGCAGAGTTAACCCAAGTTCACAATGCCCTTTCCAGTCAGGGAGCCACTCTCCAACATCACAAACAATTCATATAATCAATTTCAGAAAACCTGCAAACCATCACCGCAGTGGTTCAGAAGCTCCCTGTTCCAGCACCTCCTGGAGAGATGCCTGCCCCGTCTGCAATGCTATTGTTGGGGTCTGCCACCAGCAATGAGAACACTCCCAGCAGGGAACCTCATCTACCTCCTCCAGACAGATATGAGGGTCGTCTGGGAAAATGCTGAGGTTTTTTATATCAGTGCGTGCTGATTTTTGCACTGCAACCATCCAATTTCCAGACTAAATGCTCCAAGGTTGCACTTGTAATTTTCCTTATCTCTGAAAGAGCACTCTCCTGGGAAGGAGCGCTGTGGGAACAGCCTGCTCCCCCCTGTTCCAGCATTGAGCTTTTTATGAATGAAATGAGTAAGGTGTTTGATCCGCCTGGCTGTGGTCATGAGACAGGAAAAAGACTCATCTCCATTCAGCAAGGTTCATGGACTGTGGCAGACCACTCCATAGAGTTCCACATGCATGCCATTGAGAGTGGCTGGAATGAGGAGGCCATAGTGACCTTTTTTCTGTATGGACTTTCTAAGCTGTTAAGAGATGAATTAGCCACCAGAGATTTACCATCCAGTCTGGACCAGCTCTTTTCCTTGTTAATATTCATAGACAGGTGACTGCGTGAGAGAGAGACTGAGAGCGGAGAAGGCAGCCTCGACACAATACCCCTCCACCCCAGCCACCAAGATCACCTGGACTTGCCCCCAGTTCCAGTATCCAACCTCCCAATGCCGGACCGAAACCTGGAAAGGTCCTTTCATAGCTCAGTTCTGCCTCTTCTGCAAAGCCCGTGCAATTAGGACATGTTCATCTTTTTCACATAGAGAGGCAGTGAAGGAATTAAAGTGAAGTGATTTATTGTAGTGTTAAAGGACACTTTTATGACACTTGTCCCAAACTGCCGGGATATGAGGAGACTCATCAGAAACCGAGAGACTTCTGGCAAGTCAGCTTGTGTCTCCCACCCTGTCACCATCAGGTGCTTTGCTTCATGCTGTCACTGGGCGAGTTGGAGCTACGAGCCTTTATTAACGCTGGAGTTGCAGGAATTTTTTTAGACTGTGCATTGGCCCAACAACAAGGCATCCCTCTAATACAATTGTCAGAGCTTCTGTCTGTGACTGCTTTAGATGGGAGACCACTGGGATCAGGAACTATTCAATTTGTTACCTCCCCATTGCTGCTAACACTTTGTAAAAATCATTCAAAGCATGTTCCGTTTCATTTAAAGGACTCTCCAGAGCCTTGGACACCCCTGAGTATCTTAACACAATCCTGTGGTTGACTGGTCTGAGGGAAATGTATGAGAGAGCGGTTGAAAATGCTTAGAGGCCTCTTTTTCCTGTGCATCCAGTGCTATCTGTTCTTCCCCACTTCTTTCATAGACACCTCCAAGTGATGACATTGATTTGAACTACCCCGAGTGCCCCCCTAGTCCTAGAAACTGTGACGTGTTTTCAGCAATCAGCTGGCTAAGGGCTTACCTCCTCACCATCCCTATGATTGCGCAATCAACCTCCTGTTGGGAACCATCCCCCCTTGGGGAAGAATCATGTCCCTGACTGATCCTGAAACCAGAACTATGGAAAACTATAATAAGCTGCTTTAACAGTCACTTTCACCCTTCCACTTCTTCTGCAGTAACTGTTTTTTTCTTTGTTGGGAAGAACGATGGTGGTCTTCTCTATAAAATCACTGTCAAGAATCAATACCCACTGCCAGGTCTGTCCTGAGGTTTTGAATCTTTGCAGGGAGCTGGACATATGCAATGCATATCACTAAGTGCACATTCACCAGGGGGACGAGTGGAAGACGGTGTTCAACACTCTGACTGGCCACTATGAATACTTGGTGATACCATTTGGGCTATGTAACTCCCCTGCTGTATTCCAGGCATTGACTAAAAGACTTCTTGCACTTCTTTTGTTTTTATCTATCTGTCTCTGTACATCGGCAGTATGGCCGTCAGGTTCCTCAATGTGCCTTGGACAATAAATGGAAAAATGTGAACTTTTTTCACTTACTATGGCATCTGTAGTGTTTATTATCTCCCACTGAAGTATACGGATGGATCCCAGGAAGTTGCATGCTGTCTATGACTGGCCCCATCCCACATAATTCAAGCAAGTACAAAGGTTCTTAGAGTTTTCCAGTTTCTATCAAATGTTCATTCAAGACTTCAGTTCACTTGCTACACAATTATGAGCCCTAACAAAGCAAACCAATGCTCAGTTTCACTGGATTCCCTAGTCAGTAGCAGCCTTCACACTGATCTCAAACTGAAATCCACTTCTGCACCAATCCTTACCCTCCCTGACCCATCTTCACCTTTTTTAGTAGAAGTACACACCTCAGACATGGGAGCTGAACCTATGCTTTCACAGCGTGATGCCAAGTCCCAGAACGTTCATCCCTGTGCCTTTTTTCCTATGTGGCTGAGCCCCACCGATAAGAATTAGGATGTTGGCAATTGTTATCAGGCTAGCACTCAAAGAATAGAGGACCTGGTTTGAAGGTGCCAAATATTCATTCATTGTTTCTACAGACTGTAAAAACTTAACCTACATTCAAGAAGCCAAATTGCTTAAGCCTCTTCAGGCCAGATCAGATTTATTTTGTTTAACATTTACTTTTTTATTTAGATTTTACGATCTTACAGACGAGGTTCCAAGAATGATAAGTGGGATTCCTAATCCTGGCAGAGAGGGACAGAAGTTCTGGACCCATTATCTCTAGTTCCATGATCATCGCCCTGATCTTCTAGAGTTGAGTCCCTTGTTATGGAGGTACAAGTACCGGTGGGAACCGGATCCAGCTTGGGATCCAGCCACCCTTGTTCTCAGTGTTGGAGAAGAAGGTGCGTGTGCCATCAGACTGGGATTTCAATCTGTGATGTCATCGCACCTGAAGGAAGGAACAAGCTGCCCTGATCTGATCGTCGGCCAAAGACAAATAGCATGCCAACTGTTGTCAGTACCCCTATTCCATCCTGCACAAAAGGTTTGTTATTAAACATGTGACCTTCTGCTGCCAGCTGAGTAATGCAAGCTGGCACCCCACTTCTTCTGACCTTTCAAGATTGAAAGGTGCATTAATCCTGTCCAGCTCTATGCGTGTCCATCCCACTTTCCATGTTTCTAGACTGTGCTGAACCAGTCGCCTTGCCCCAGTATCTCAATAGCCCCCTCCACCTTGGATCATCGCTGGGCTACTGGTGGGAACTGTCAGATGCATCCTCGCCAGGTGCTGTTTCGGATGTGGCTTCCAATATCTAGTGAAATGGGAAGTCTGTGTGCATTCCTGGTTGTGCACTCGTGACATCCTGCTTTCCATCAACAGCATCCTGAGATTACTTGTGGAACATTGGGAGCCATTGGGGAGGGGGGTCCTGTCATGGCGCCCACTACCCGTTCCCATTGTTCCGGTCTCATTGTGTTACTTCAATTAGTTCTCATTATTGTTTTAGTGGTTTTGGTTTCTGGACACGTCTGTCTCATTATTGAAGTTTGGTTCAACTGTTAGTTGTAATATTTAAACCCCTTGTGTTTCTTGTTTCATCTCTTGGTCCTTCTGTTTCATCTCTTTATATTTCTGCCTGCCCATGAAATGCACAGTATTCTATGTCTATGTAGAGTATTCTGAAAATATCTCAACAGAAACACATTTTAAATTAGTCATTAAATAAAACTTACAAAAATCTTGCAACAAACTGTTTTGTGAAGAAGACAAAAACACTATCAAAGGACATATTGTCAACTAGTTGTCAAGGGTCAAATGCAAACTCAATCCAGGCCACTGTTTCTGCAATGGCTTGGGTCACATTTTTTCTGGACTGTTACACAGCTGATCTGAAAGACAGTTCCGGTGGCAGTTGGCTGTTTGAAACAGATTGGATTTCCTAAGAGGTTTCTCTTCAGACTTAACTCAGCCCAGACTATATTTAGCTTTTTAAAGGAAGACCACAAGGCGGTCTCACTCCTGCATGGTCAAATGTTCAGGAGAGTATTCACTGGAGGCTGCCGGGTTGCTCATCGTACATTAAGGCACATTTCCAATGGATGGGCCCCTTGGTCGGATACCTGTTAAGGCACTGTTCCAGTGTGTGATTGGGTCCCACAGTATGGAATCCAGACTGTGTCAGTGCTGGCTGTGGCTAGCAGCCTCATGGGGAGTTGTGTAATTAGCTCTGGCAGCCCTACAGGGCGTTGTGTAATTGGCTCTGCCAGCCCTACAGGGCGTTGTGTAATTGACTCTGCCCCAAAGGGCGATGCGTAATTGTCTCTGGCAGCCCTAGAGGGCGTTGTGTAATTCGCTCTGGCAGCCCTACAGGGCGATGTGTAATTGGCTCTGGCAGCCCTACAGGGTGATGTTTAACTGGCTCTGGCAACCCCACAGGGTGCTGTGTAACAGGCTCTGGCAGCCCTACAGGGTGATGTGTAACTGGCTCTGGCAGCCCTACAGGGTGATGTGTAACTGGCTCTGGCAGCCCTACAGGGTGATATTTAACTGGCTCTGATGTGTAACTGGTTCTGGCAGCCCTACAGGGTGATGTGTAACTGGCTCTGGCAGCCCTACAGGGCGATGTGTAACTGGCTCGGGCAGCCCTACATGGTGATGTGTGACTGATTCTGGCAGCAATAAAGGGTGATGTGTAACAGGCTCTGGCCTCCCCACAGGGTGATGTGTAACAGGCTCTGGCCTCCCCACATGATGATGTGTAATTGGCTCTGGCCGGCCTACAAGGGGATGAGTAATTGGCTCCAGCATTTCCCAGCGAGGGAACGTTTCAGGCTGGGATGACAGCACCTTATCACTCAGGCAAAGGCAAATCTTAATGCTACTGCATTCAATCACATTCTAGATGATTATGTGCTTCCCCACACTTTAGGGAAGACTCTTTCCTGTTTCAGCATGACAATGCTCCTCGGGCGCACTGCAAAGTCCATATAGAAATGGTTTTGTTGAGAATGGTGTGGAAGAACTTGACTGGCCTGCACAGAGCCCTGACCTCAACCCCATCCAACACCTTTGGGATCGATTGGAAAGCCAACTGTGAGCCAGGCCTAATCGCCCAACCAGGGCCCAACCTCGCTAATGCTTTTCTGGCTGAATGAAAGCTAATCTCTGCTGCAATGTTTCTACATCTAGTATAAAGCCTTCCCAGAAGAGTGGGGGGTTGTTATTTCTTCTAAGGGTGGACCAACTTCATATTAATGCCCATAATTTTGGATGACATGTTAGATGTCAGGTGTCCACATACTTTTGGCCATATACTGTATCTTACCTGCCCCCCCCCCCCCCCCCCCTCAAAAGTGTGACCAGATTATCCAGAATCATTCAGAGTTCTCCCTATTGTGGCATAATGCCTGTGCTAGGATGGCGAAGCATTCTTCTTACAGTCACCCACTGTACCTGAAAATTCCCTTGACCTACAGTTTTCAATCGCCGAGATAATCAAGCAGTTTGCGCGTTAAAATATCTCCACTGTGGAAAAAAAATAAGTACAGTGAATCAAAAGGAAACACATTATTTATGAACATGGCCATTTGCAGAATTAAAATAGGTATGTGGTAGTAGGCTTAGCAGTGAAACGTTTGCCAATCACATGTGCTTTCCATCAAAAGAAAATTTAAAGTCATTAGTGCATGCCAGATCCTGAGAAAAAACATCCATCAGACAGGGCAGAGGGTTCTGGGAGCTAATGATGTCGCCTTTCCCAGGGGTCTGTGATATCAGTTGTAGCCCCCCCTCCCCCCAATGTCCTGCAGGCCGTGTTTCCATTAATCAGCCAGCCATTTGTAATAGCACATTAAACTCAGAGACTGAACCCAGGCAAATGACGATAACCAGCGGAGGATCAATGACGCCGGCTGCGATATTAATGGTTTCATTGTTGCAGGAAGATCCTCTGGCTAATAAGTGTGACCAGCTTTATTTGCAAGACCATGTCGCTAATTTAAAAGGGAAAAAAAGTGGAAGAGAAAGACAGCACGGGGCGAAGGCATTTCTGGTTTGTGTATGAGGTGATGTGATTATGAGCTGGTTTGAGTGCAAGCTGGTTTGAGTGTGAGGTGATGTGAATATGAGGCGGTTTGAGTATGAGGTGGTTTGAGTGTGAGGTGATGTGAATATGAGGTGGTTTGAGTGTGAGGTGGTTTGAGTGTGAGGTGATGTGAATATGAGGTGGTTTGAGTGTGAGGTGGTTTGTCTATGAGGTGATGTGATTATGAGGTGGTTTGAGTGTGAGGTGATGTGAATATGAGGTGGTTTGAGTGTGAGGTGATGTGAATATGAGGTGGTTTGAGTATGAGATGGTTTGTGTATGAGGTGATGTGATTATGAGGTGGTTTGAGTGAGAGTTGGTTTGAGTATGATTTGGTTTGAGTATGATTTGATTTGAGTGTGAGTTAGGTTGAGTGTGAGATGGTTTGAGTGTGCGGTGGGGGGGGGGGGGGGTCGGGTTGGTGTGTGTGTGTCTGGGTCAGAGATGAGGTCAGAGCCCTGGAGTGATGGGCATGAGGGGAGGAGTGGAGAGAAACCACAGGGCATAAAGGAGACTGTAAACCATCTGTAGCTATGCATCCTTCATTAATGCTGTATAGCTGTGTCACTCTCTCCTTCTTCCTCTTCCTTGCGCTCTCTCTCTCTTTCTCTCTATCGCTCTCAAATTCAAATAAGTTTTATTGGTATAGTCACATAGTACTACCCAAGCAATTGTTTACATAAAACAACAACAGCACCAACTATACGAGCAATAATGTAAACAATATGGTGTTTGGATCCTCAATGGGGGTTGGGTCCTTTGTTAACAAATAAAATAATGACAATAAACATTCTGATGGTACTTAGGTGTTCTGCCAGTCTTCTGATTAGGGCCCAACAGCATTCCAGTTTTTGTGTTTTAGTGACTGTATCCCAGTGGTCCAGATAAGAGTTTTTAGAGTTGGATAATTTGGTTGACTGTAATTGGAAGTGTTGCTGCAGTACTGTTTTGAAGCTCTCTGATGGGGGTCCTGTTACTGTTCTGAAGCTCTGATGGGACTGTTGCTGCTCTGAAGCTCTCCGAAGGGGTGTTGTAGCTCTTCTGTATTATAGCCCTCTGATCTGGGTGTTGCTCTACTCAGGGACATTCAGAGCCTGCGGACTCAGGGGTCTCTTTTCTAGGTGCTGCTCTTGGTATTAGCAGGGCTTTATAATAGAGTGACTTTGGATCACTGTGTTTCAAGTGAGCCCAGAATTTTGAATGTCCATTTTTGAATATTTACTGTAAAATATGCACAGTGTTAATTCAAGTATGAATTAAGAGTACACATGAATCTTGTTTGGAGATGAGAAACCACACTTAACTTGCAGAAAGAACAATCGATTGAATTATACTTTCAGATATTTAAGCCAAATTTTAATGGGACGGGTTACATTGTATAGTTTCATCTTCATGGTGTAAAAAGCCCTGGCTGCCTTTTCCTTCAGTGCATTTATTGCCGAGTCAAACTGATTGGCAGACCCAGGCAGGTGTAAATAGTGGTGTTCTCTAGGATAGTGGTACCTGCAAAACCTATTTCCTTGAGTTCTGGCTTTTGAAAGTTTGAAATATCATGGCTCTGGTTTTATTCATCCTCCCTGTGAGGGCCCATGTCTGACAGCCCTGCTCTGAGAGAAGCAGGCTCTGCTGAAACCCGTATTGCGTGGCCGCTCATATAGATGCTGAGTAGTGTCGGACTCAGGCTGCAGCCCCGTCTGTCTCACCCCAAGCCCTTGGGTGAAGAATTATCTTCTTCCATTTACAATTTTCACACTGCATTCGTTTTCTAAATACACTGATGTTTTTACATCATCGAGTACTTTTTTTAAGAAGTGGTCTGAGAAATAGTATTTTGAGCCAGATTGAGTTAAGTGCTATTTTAAAATCTACAAAGCAAGCAAATATGGTTCCTTGATTATTCTGTGGATAGGTTTGTTTATTCAGATATACAGGTGTGCAAATATTGCGAGTGGGAAGAAAGCCAGTCTGGCTGTTACTCAAGGCATTGTGTTTGATAAGGAAGGCCAGTATCACGGTACGGTGTTTGCTATCCTGCAGCAGTCCTTCCCCAGAGTACCGTTCACACAGATGCTATCCTGGCGCTATTAGCCTTTGATTCCAGGTCTGAGGGAAATGTCCAGCTCTGAGCACAAGGCGGAAGAACTGCAGTGTGGCGCATGGCACCCTGGGGCTGCTGCTCTTTCTGTAGCAGCTCAGCTCAAATGCCATCAGGCCCGCTGGCTTTGAGTGGCCTGTCCAAATATATGGAAATATACTGAATGCTGTTGAATTCGAGTTGTATACCTATTCTTGTGCTGAAATATCAACACCCTCCCCTGGGCTTGGAAGTTGTAGTTTTGTTTAGTTTTTTGTTGTTGTGGAGATCTAGTGGAAAAAGTCCTCTGTTTTCTGTCCCTCTAGTAAAGGGATTCAGAGGGCGGAATGTATGACACATACAGAATAAGTCTAAATGCAGGGATAAGTTATTGCTTATTTTTAGTCAGACGTCTCTCTCTCTCTCTCTCTCTCTCTCTCTCTCACACACACACACACACACACAACTACACATTTAAAATCCTTTATTGGCATGATATACATTTGTAAATATTGCTGTGCATACAAAAATACACTAGAACAAGAATTTAAATGAATCTGAATAATTGCTAATAATATCTTACTGTGGTAACAACAACAATAACAACTATATCAGAGTAATAATAATAATAATGATTTTAAATGTATATATTCTTGAATATATTCTTAGTGGTCAGTTTATGACAGGCAAATATGTATTTTCCTGCTATTGGAGCTGTTGGGCCTTCTGCTAGTAGGATTTTCAGTTTCTTCTCTTTTGTTAGGGAATATAAATCTATTATAATTACAGATAATTGGTTGAGGTCATGTGTTCTAAATTCTGAATATTTTCTACAATGTAGGAGAAAGTGCCCTGTTTCCACCTATCCTGTCTTACAGTAATCACATATATACTCTATTTTTTTGGTGACCTTGTATTCCGGTGTCAACCTTTTTCAATTGTGTGGTCACCGACCCTGTACTTGGTCAGGGTCTGTCTCAGCTTTTTATCTCTGACAGAGAAGAGATACTCAGTTAATGTGTTGTCCAATAGCAATCTAGTTTGCATTGAGTTTTGGTTACATCATCCCAATATTCTAAGTAAGATACTTTGGTCTGTTTCATAGCTTGGTTGACTCTGCATTCTCCATAAGCACTGCTGGTATGAAGCTGGTCTGTGTTTTGTGATAGTTGGGTTAATGGATTAGTCAGTTCCATTACCAACTGACTGAGGAGGATCTTTTCATGACTGAGCACTTGGGCTTTCATTACCTTAAACTGCAGTGCGCAGGGCTTGAATTGAGGTGCATCCAGAATTTTAATGCTCTTTTTGGATATGACTCATTAAGGGATAATGGCGTAATTCTACCCAGCATGCATTCTTTGGTGATTTTCTTTGTAATTGTTGGATGTCTCTACAAGATTCTACATGCAGGGTCTCTACTGGATACTTGTTCCATTTAGAGTACTTCTGCTGGCTGAGTGGACCCCATACCCCACTTCCATAAAGAGCAATATGGGCTAGATAACACTATTAACGATTTTAAACTCAATTTTAATTGGTGTAACAATTTTTTGAAGTTTTCATGTTATAGCATTGAGTGCTCATCAAGATTTTTATTTTAAAGCATTAAAAAAGACTGGAACCCGTTTTCCTGACATGTGGTTCTTTTTTTTTTCGAAGATCATCACTTTTGTCTTTCAAGTTTACTGTCAGTGCCCAGTTCTGACAGAAACCCTCCAGCAGAGCTAGGTTGTGCTATAATCCTCATTCAGTGGGTTACAGCAGAAACCAATAGAATTTAACTTCCAAGTCATGTAGAAGGAGGCCCTCAGCTCACTTCTCATTCTCTCACGTTCTCTCTCTCTTTATTTTGCTCCTTCTCTCTTTCTCTCTCCCATTCTCTCTCTCGCTCATGACATAAACAGCAACATTAACATACTGACATATTTGTGCCATATAATATACAGTATGTAAATACTTATCTGCCGGTGTCGACAGTCATTGCGCTTCTGTATTGATGACAGTTGGGTCACATACTGCTCAGCTAATGGGGCTGTGTGTCCTTCACTGTATCCAGTAGGATGGGTAATTTTTGTTCATCCGGAAGTGTGGCAAAATTTGTATGCATTATTTATATTTTTTCAAAGAAATCATTGCGAATTTCAGTATATTTGCTGCAGTGTAGAAGGATTTTTTCTCTCTCTCTCTTCATGTGTAACAGGATGCTAGCCATCTGAGGTGTGTGTGAAAATCTCAGCTCCCTGCTGCAAAGCGGCTCGGCAGCCGGCGGCAGTGGTTCCGTGAGAGCAGGCCGTCGCACGCGTGTGTGTGTGTGCGTGCGTGCGTGCGTGTGTGTGTGCGTGTGTGTGTATGCCCCTGCGGGACCCCACAGCAGGGCCTCCATTATGAACGGATAAATACTCAGCTCCTCCACGCTTCGCTTTCCAACGCGGATGCCGGAGGAGAGAGAGCTCGCCCGCGCGCTCGACGGGCAGACCGCTCCGCCGCCGGCCCTCCTGCCCACAGACGCTTCCGTTCGTTCAGCGCGCTGCCCTTTCAGCCGGGCCTCTGTTCAGAGAGAGATCCCGTATTTCTCTGGGATTCGCTGATTAGCTAAAGGTTAGAATCAAAGCAAAAATGGCCGACAGAGGCACGTTAATGCGTTTGATAATAGAGTTCTGACGTGCTAGGGCGTGCGCTAAGCATTTGGTCGGCGCTGTCAGGGAACCTACATCAAAGCAGCGTGTGCCAGTTTTTACTCCTGGCATTTGGAGCACCCCCCCGGGTCCCAGCGGGTTGCTGGGCACAATAGCGGGCCAATTCTTTGGGTACTTGACCAGAAAATTCTGCAGGTGGCAGTCAGTGGTGGTTAGTGCCAGGATTCATGTTGTGCGGTTGCGGTAAAACTGGTCTGTTTATTTGCAGTCTCTGTCTCTAATAGTTCTTTACCTGTTTGCTAAACCTGTTTTTGGGCAAGTTAGATTTTACTGGGTTTTCTTTATTGAGTGTAAACAAAAATGTATTCCGTATATGTACCAAGTATTAAAAACAGAAACAGTAATGAGAAAAGCCAACTTATTTATTAGTCACAGCAGTAGCAATTGTTAGTTGAATATATGATTAAATCAAATGACTTCAGTGGTTTGAAGTGGTAACAGTGGTGATGTTAGCTATCATAAAAATGTCACACAATACTCGAAAGTAAAGAAAGAATCTTTTGAATTAAATGTGGACTAATGTTTAAATTATGTCATCTAATACAGCAGTTAAGAAGTGGTTACAGGCTCATATCTCCTGAAGGGGCACACTTACACAATTGGACAGGTACTTGGCCCAGTTCACTCCGTAAAATACCCGGCTGGATATTTTATCTTAAAAAGACAATACAGTTTGTGGAAGTGGCTCTGGATAAGTGAGTAGAATATGCACAGCGCTGCCAGCTGTGGTTTACACTGCAATTTAATCATGTGGTTGTTTCGATGCTCTTTGGTGATATTCAAGAGTTCAATATCTGTGTACCCGGGACTGGGTTACTTGTTATGCAAGCCCACCGCGCAAATGTGCAAATGTACAACCGTCAAATTACTATGTGCAGGGACTTGTGGCATTTGGCACGATGAGGCTCTCGAAGAACTCCTCATTGAAATCGCGATTTGAAAGCGGTCACGAATGGCAACGTTAACACAGCTCTAAGAGTTTTTTTTATTTCCTTCATGGGAACTATGATTTCGCTGAATAACAATTAATGAGATCTGTCACTCCTTATAGAAGGCGACGTAGGAGGGATACACGTGGGAAAAAAACTGTTATTTTGAACTCATATTCAAGCTCAGTCAATTAGTCAATTTGCATAAGAGATTAAATCTAATTACCTGCTGTGGATTAGGCCTTTGTTTCATGCGTGTGATGGTTCATAATGGTATTTTTTTTAGGACAGTGCAATCTTGTAGCGCAATTACACAAGATGATTTATAGTATGAGTGAAAGTAGGGGTTTCGTTTGCGTAAGCTGTGACCCGACCCAGAGCATTGAATGCAGCTTACCTGCAGCTCATTAAGGAGGCAAAGAAAGAAAGCCTGCAGTAGCAGCTCCTGTGGGGAATCAAAGGAACCAGCCCAGCCTAGCTTAGCTAAGCCTAGCGCCCCTGTTTCTCTCTTATCCCAGTACCAGACTACCCTAGCTTAGCCTAGCGCCCCTGTTTCTCTCTTATCCCAGTACCAGACTAGCCTAGCTAAGCCTAGCGCCCCTGTTTCTCTCTTATCCCAGTACCAGACTAGCCTAGCTAAGCCTAGCGCCCCTGTGTCTCTCTTATCCCAGTACCAGACTACCCTAGCTCAGCCTAGCGCCCCTGTTTCTCTCTTATGCCAGTAACAGACTAGCCTAGCTCAGCCTAGCCCAGCGCCTCTGTTCCTCTCTCATTCCAGTTCTCTGGAGGACATTTCTATGTGTGCTCCTGTGGAGAAATCAGGGGAACCAGCCTAGCCTAGCGCCCCTGTTTCTCTCTCGTCCCATTCCCCCATTTATCTGTGTTCTTCTGCGTTCAGGAAGCCGTGTCAGGAGGCAGTGGGGCGTGGCCGTGGACCTTTTCAGATTTTCAGACATGGCCGGCTCCTCCCATGGGAACGTCCGCTGCAGAGCTGAGATTATTGTGACTGGGATGATGTTCCTGTCTGAAGACTCCCCCATTCGCTCCCCCTCACAGAAGGAGGAGCTGCCCTCCCCCAACCCCCTCCCCCCCCAAGTGTGTGGGTGTTCCAGCCCTAATTGCAATTTCTGAATTATAACAAGTTATTCATTGGTTTTAATTAGACACCTTTACAGTCTAATCAGGGATGATTTGCCCTCGAAATGCCACATAATGTCAGAAACAGATATTCATATTACAAAAAATGAATATTCAATGTTCATTTTAAGACATTTAATCAGATCAGTTGTCAGACTTAATTAATGCTTTCAATTATGCGCTGAGGCAAATGATTCCTTTTCAATGAGGTCGCATCTTTAATTGATTCACTGATATATTTACAGATGAAAAGTCTTTAATGCTACACACCTGGTCATTCTGTTGAAAATTGTGGAATAGCTTGAACTTTCATTAACCTTAACTAATCAAGAGGTAGGCTGAAATGAAAACCATATTTTCCCAGAGAGAGAAATCTTGCTTTATGGGGTACACAGAAGGAAGCGTGTCCAGAGGTCTTTTCTTGCTGTACCCATCGATGTCTCACTTATTTATTGAAATGAGCCCTCGTGTTTGCTCTACCTTGTCTGGTGGATTTGTTTTTTAAGCTATCGCGGCTTACTGAGAGGACTGCCACACACTCACAAGAGTTCAGGGAAAGTGCTGGAGGCAAAACATGCTCAAAAAAAGGACAAATTTTTCTCAATTGCAAATCGCGTGTGCTGTACGTTTATGAAAAAGTTAATTCTGACAGTCAAAGAGACTAGCATGTCAGAGCATTTGAAAAATCCTTGTGTTGTGGCGAAGTTGTTTTAAAAAAATGTATTAAAAAATCAGACTGGCCTAAATTACACAGCATGAAGGAAGGTCGGTGGTAGGATGGGTTCTAAGATTAGGTGCTCAGCTTTAGTGTAATGTGCTCTATTGGGGAGAGTGAGTTGAAAGCTATTTCAATGCTTTTGAATGAGAAGCTCATCCATTTATCATTTTGTGAAGTGGACCTAATTTGTTTCCAGTGTACTGTTGTCATTCTCAGAGCTTGCTACACAGTGTTCATTTTTTTAAAATAATCGTTGGACTTGAAAGCCATTTTGTAATTTATGTGTCAGGTTGCACAGCATTAGTCTGCATTCATGTTGGCATAAAGTGTCCCTCACCTTGGAACTGGAACGCACACAGGGAGTTGTAGTGTTCTAGTAAATGCAATTAACCCCAAACCACTTGAAAAGAACTACAGATCCATGTAATGCCCCTTAGCTCAACAGAGGACAGTTTTTTTAAGCTGCAATATGCTTGTTATGTGATGTTTGTACTCGACAGTCTGAAAGTCGATGTAATTATCATTTTGTTATTCAGAACGAGGAAGAAAGCAGGTTTCATAGAGTGGTTAGTTTAGGATGAAGGATTAATGTATGCATTTTTAGTTTTACCTCATTCACTGCTTCCCCTAGGATTCCTGAAAAAAGTGTGCTTGTGTGTGTCTATGTTTGTGGGTGGGTGTGTGTGTGTGTGTGTGTGTGTGTGTGAGGGGGTACCTTCCAAAAATCCTTTCCACTAATTCCAAGAAATATTTTTAAAAATATGCCCACACAAAATATAATGTGAAAGAGGCCAAATTCATTAGTCATCTGTCAGTCACCCTACATATCCATCATCCTTCAGTCGCCTGACAAACAGATTCAGTTTGTTCAGAAACAAAATGTTCATAAGTTCCTTCGCAAACATCCTGCCAGATTAAGGCTCTTTACTCCAGGTAGGTGCTAAAGCAACAGAGGCAAAAAAATGAGAGAAATTGTTCTAGTTATGCAGTTCAGCATATCACAGAACATTTAAAGATGGCTAAATCCTGTGAGGCTACATGGGAGAGTGAAAGTGAACTCTATAAAGGGTGGACTACTCTACACTGAGCTGTCAGTCACTTGACTGAGCCAATCAAAAGGTATTTCCTTTCAAAGAAATGCCTAATGATTGTTTCAAATTGGCAAGTATCTGATATTGTAGTGCCGCGTACGGTAGTGCTGTCCACTGATTTCATGAGGCCCACTGCTCCATCGCTGCAGTCTATGTTTGTTGTCACTACAGCAGATGGAGGCAGTTCAGATGAAAAATTTAAATGATCAGTGTGCAGTACACCACTTTCGTGCTCATTTCCGAGCATCTGCGAGCTGGCTGCCTACCGATGCAGATGGTGGTAATGCACTTTTTTTGTGCCAGCGCAGATAGCGATAATGTTTTTTGTCATGTCAAGGCAGAGGCAGTTTCTGGGACAAGAAGATTACTTTTGATTTTGTGTTACACCATTTCAGGAGCTGCAATGGTGTAATGAGGCTCCCTGGGATGGGGGTGAACCTTAGGGTGAAATAATAACTATGATCATCATCACCATCATTGTCACGATAAAGATTCATGATAAGGTTAAAACTTTGATACACACTATAAAATAGTTGCTGTGGAAATTACAGCAACATACAGTAATGGCAACCGGCAGTAACTGCTGTAATTTACTGCAAATTTACAGTGTTATTACTGTAATGTGAAATATGGTAACCATTGCTTTACTGTAAATACAAACACAGTATAACGCTGTAATTGCTAACATTACTGTAAAACATAAAACTGTACTGTAAAATATACAGTTAATTGCTAGACTTTTACTACCCTTATATTGTACCAAATGATTGCCTATAATGCGTTGCTATTCACAGTAATGTATAATAATTTAATAAGAAAAATAATAATTTCACAGTATCGTACTGCTCAATGTAGTGTAAAATACTGTGTAATTTACAAAAACTGTTTACAGTGCATTTCAGGGTTTATCTTGGGGTAAACCGCCTCAGCTAATATACTAAATGGGGAAACCTCTCGTGACTCCTATGGGAAACCAGCCAGACGGATGTGAAACCAGGCAGGCAAATAAGGATGGTCTCCCCTGGTGAACCTTCCACTCTGAGCACTGGCTGTGTTCACACGGTTCAGATGGTCATCACCTCAACAAAGAGAACAGAAAAAGGACTTTAATTCCATTGGTGTTTAATTTCAGTAAAGGCCAATTCATGGTCCAGAGGTAGCATACACGGACCGGACTCCGCTGGGGTCCGCGCGGTCAAAATGACAAAATAGCGGACCTCAGCGTACGTCCGCCTGGGCATGTCCGCGCGAAGCTCAATTTTTGTGACCGCGCGTACCTAGCGTACGCGTACCGGTGTCACACAAATCATGGCTCGGTATGAAACTGTTTCACATCGACATGCATTTCATGTGGCACCGGAAACACGCGGTGATGCGGAATACACAAAACAGACATGGAGTCGACATTTGAAGAGAGACTGGCTGAAGAGGTGAGAAGGTACAGGCACCAATACGAATCATCCCAACGGGATTATAAAGATTTTCAGAAGAAAAACAATTCATAGAGAGAAATAAGCACAACGCTGGGCAAGGACGAGGCCATGTTGTTACAGTTACAGTCACAGACTGTAACTTCCGGCAGAAAAGGAAAACGACGCGCACTGTAGGACTGTGGGAAATGTAGGGCTTGGGTATGCGGTGGTACGACTGGACTACGAAAGGGCAAACGACTGCAGACTGTCCGTCCGCACAGCGTATGCGCCCTGTACTTATAGACTAAGCCTTAAGTCTGTGCCTGTTTAGCCGTCCTTGGACTACGTTCCTAGGCCGTGTGTTTTATGAGATTCCCTGCAGTCTGGCACGGAGGGGGGACCAGGAGGACCTGTGATGTCTTTGGCCGTACAGCAGTGGAACCCCGCTGTTAAAAACAGAGAAATAAAAGCCAGGCATGCTGTTGGTTTTCTCACGTTCCACTTCAGGAACTGTGCTCGCAGGTAAACGACTCTCTGCGGAGTTTCCTGCCGTTTCTGGCAGTGACGCGTCTCACGTGTGGGACGGCTTCGTTTCCCATTAGCCGTGCTTGCGAGAGCCAGATCGCTGATGAAAGGGGAGATCTTCATGGAGCAGAGGCTGCTGGGATAGCAGAACCCTCAGTGAGCATCACGGTTTGCGTGAGCTATGGCCTGCAGGGCTGCAGGTGATATGCTGTGGAGAGCGCATGACTCCGGTGCAGATGGTGTTAGCCGTCTCTTCCCCGCCACGCTCCTGCGTGTACGGTTTCCCTCCAGCCCATTGGCCTCTCCACTGCCCTCCGCTGAAAGCCTGTTTCTGCTCACGCCCCAGCAGAGCAGCCTAATTCAGAACAAACACAGAACCTTTTTTTTACTGGGTAGGGAAAAACAAGGAGAACAAATATTTTGTGGAACCAGGTGAACATCCTTCAGTTGGCATAGGCCACTGTTTGTGTCCCCTCAGTGAGGCAAAATTTCTCTCTCCTTTATCCAGGGTAAGGACAAGGCCCACACACACTCATACAAACTCTCCTGCCTTCTCCTACTTATCTTTCCCGGGATAAATTAGCCTGTGTATGTGCTGTATTTTTGTATGTTTGTTTAATAAATAACATTATTAGATCTGGTGTCTGTTTTTATGTTACATGAACATGAAAGCCGAGTCAAATTAGCCTTTCCAAGACCACTTTCCATCCTTCAGGTTATCTATTTAGATTTAATTAAATGTGACTATTAATATTGGTCATTTTAATTATTCATTGAATTTCCAAATTTATAGTTAGATATTTCACATAACAACAATTTTCTGAGACTGATTCGTTATTGAATTTATACTGCGACACCCACATACAGTAACTGGTGCCACGTATGAAGACAGTCAAGATGGACACGTTTTAATTATCTATCCTTGCTATTCTGTGCTTGGTAGAGATATTCTCTAGACTAGAGAAAGGAAAGGCAATTAATCTTGCCGCAGAGCTCTTTTCCAATTTACCCATTATCTGCTGTAAATGTTCAGGTACAGACGGAAAGGGATTAAGAGTCTTTGTTCCACTGGAGAGCGGCAAACGGCATAATCCAAGGGTACGCAGCTGTCAGTGTGACAGTGTGGCCCAATACACCCCCACCACATTAGGGTGAGTATCTGCAGGGGACTGAATTAGATGTGAAGACGGCGCTGCTCGTTGGTATCTCGGATGGTGGTTTGCGGTTGTTTTTTTCATCATCCGCACCACGTCTTCAAGCAAACGCATTACAGCGTACAGGCATCACGCACAATGTGCAGATGAGCTGTTCTCCAAAGGATCCACTCAACACAATGAAACCTTTTGAGTAGATGTCATGTCGAATCGATACGTAACTCAAACGTCTGTTCTGTCATGAGTTTGGGCCCAGCTAGGCGGTACTGCTTAGCATGAGGTGAAACTGCATGGCAACAGCCCACTAGTCATCCTGATAGTAGTATAACATTTGCTCCAAATCTCTTTTCTAAAGGGGATCTATCCACACATATCCTTATGGAGCAACATGACCTTTTTAAATAGAAAAGGCTAAAGTGTCACTAAGCAATGAAAGATTCATTCCTGAACTTAGCTAGCCTCCATACAGAATCTTATTAATTTCACCCCTGTCCATTGCTTTGTAACTATTGTCCCTCTCTTCAAACGCATAAGTAAAACACAGAGCAGGGAGATGGTTAAAGCCATTACAGTTGACTGCTTATGATGTTTCGATATCTAAGGTGCGATGATCTTAAGCTTGTGTGCAAGCATTCCTATTAGCTGTGCTGCATCATGAATTCAGCAATGTCAGCAAGGCTGACTGACCAATCAGCATGCAGGAACAGGAGCTATCCATTTTATAACCATTGATATAACCACAGTATTTCCCAGCTGGGATGCTGGGAACATGCCATGTACTGCATATTAATTTTGGTCCCAACCGCACTTTAAAATCTGATTGAGCTGCTTAGGACAGTGTTTTTCGGCCTTTGTGCCACTGCACGCTAATGTGCCATCAGAGCTGATGACGTGCACTTTAGAAACTGAACATGCGTGTGACATTTTTTAAAACATTTTAGTAGTTAATGGGATCGTGGTGTGGTGTGCAATTTTTTTATTGTAACAAGTGTGCCACAGAACATTCAATTCAATTTAATTTGTATAGCAAACGTTACATTGCCTTTTTATATATTTTTTATATTTTTATAAAAACAGTACCCCTCAGGGTACAAAGATTGTCATATTAGTCTTTTTAGCCCTGCAGTTATGAAATCTAAAGTCCAAATCTAAGCAGCACATGGCTATTACAGCAAAAATGTATTTAATTAAATGAATTATGTGTGTTTTGTAGTTAAACTGTGAGAAATACAGTCTCTCCGGACCATGAAGTCAGAAAGCAGTTATTCACTGATTTATTGATGAGTGAGAGGTTGTTTCTACATGAAAAATATTGGTTTATGGTTAAAAATTCAATGAAGAGGCTTTTTTTCACAGGGGTTTCAGTGAGAGTGGCTCAGTTTTGACCCTGTGGACACAGAGTGCATGCACACTATGAAGACAGCATGAGGGGTAATGGATTTTGGACAGAGACACTGAAAATCCATCACCAGATTAGAGAGGAAGAAGGAACACCACTTCAGATTGAAGCACCCCAGGTCCAGGCTCAACGAATCGAATGACGAGCCTATCTTAATCGGACAGTGTTCATGTTCAGCAGATGGGGGAGTGGCCTGAGAAAGCCAACACGAGCGGAGCAATATGCTCCATAAAAACAAACATGCTGACAGACACATCTGTCAGACGGTCCAGGCGATTTCCAGATCATTGTTTAATAAACAGGCTGGTCAGACCAAAGTGATTATGAGCGCTGTTGAAGCTGTATGTAGCGTGTACAGAGACCCCCCAGAGGCCGTAAACACAAACACTCCTTAATGATGATTAGTGCGGGCTGCGCTTTGGCACTCCAGTACAGTGGAAAGATGAACCTGCTGTCTCAGATGCGATCATCCCCAAGTTTAGCTGGTGAAAGCATTACAGGCTGCAATGTGCTTCGGTGCAAAGGGCTCTGAGACCCCGCATGGCTTTATAAAGATATCATCGTCTACGTCAGCCGATATTTATACTTTACCACATCCTTCTGTTCTAGATGTTTTAATAAGGTAAAATTTGGAGCGCCCCTGCTTGAGCCCATGAGTCTGTGCCGCCTCTTTGGTTTTTATCTGTGAGCGTCCTCATCAAATGTGACTGCACAGCTTCCTCCCTCCCCTTCCCCTCCAAAATGCTTCCCCTCCATTACCTGAACCGCTCTTCTGCTGTCTGGACCAATCAGCCGTCCGCCCTGCGGGGTTGCAGTCGGCCGCTGGCCCTCGCTCGCTGGGGTTTCTGTAAACATCAAGCCCCGCTGTGAAATCCTGTCCAATGAAAACCCATTCAGACTCTGTACCGCACCAGCTAGCTGCTCCACCCACCTCTACACCCATTCAGACTCTGTACCGCACCAGCTAACTGCTCCACCCACCTCTACACCCATTCAGACTCTGTACTGCACCAGCTAGCTGCTCCACCCACCTCTACACCCATTCAGACTCTGTACCGCACCAGCTAGCTGCTCCACCCACCTCTACACCTCTACACCCATTCAGACTCTGTACTGCACCAGCTAACTGCTCCACCCACCTCTACACCCATTCAGATTCTGTACCACACTAGCTAGCTGCTCCACCCACCTCTACACCTCTACACCCATTCAAACTCTGTACCGCACCAGCTAGCTGCTCCACCCACCTCTACACCTCTACACCCATTCAGACTCTGTACTGCACCAGCTAACTGCTCCATCCACCTCTACACCCATTCAGATTCTGTACCACACCAGCTAGCTGCTCCACCCACCTCTACACCCATTCAGACTCTGTACCGCACAAACTAGCTGCCCCACCCACCTCTACACCCATTCAGACTCTGTACCGCACAAACTAGCTGCCCCACCCACCTCTACACCCATTCAGACTCTGTACTGCACAAACTAGCTGCTTTACCCAGCTCTACACCAACTCAAACTCTCTGTACTGCACCAGCTAACTGCTGCACCCACCTCTACACCCATTCAGACTCTGTACTGCACCAGCTAGCTCCCCCACCCACCTCTACACCCATTCAGACTCTGTACCTGTATGTAATGCTTCTGCTGCCCTATCAGCTTTTCAAAAACTTTCGTCATCGGTTGGTTTTTCGCTGTCGAAACATTTACTGTGAATGGTTTCACAGAACAACCAATGGTACAGTATCCCATGCCATGTATACAAAATGGTTGCCCATAATGCATTGTCATTCACAGTAATAAACTGTACAGTAATTTCACAGTATCATATTGCCCAATATCCTGTAAAATACTGTGCCATTTACAAAAATAGTTTATAGCATGCCTGATTGCTGGGCCAAACTGTTTTTGTGTGTGACAAAGGAAATGTTAGAAACAGATGTTTCTGATGCAGGGAGTGCTTTCAAGTGGAAGGTATGGGGGCATTCGGGCATTGCGGTTGAAAAATAAAAATAAAATAAATAAATAAAAGTAGCTTGTACAGCGGCGGCGTGTTTCTAGAGGTCGTAAACCCAAAAAGTCAACTATCACTTAAAAATCTTTTCTTAAAAATTAGACATTTACTAATGTTAGACTAAATGTAAGCAATGTGGGTTTTTTATTTTTAAGAATTATAGGACTACAAGTAATATTCATACTAGTTGTAGTAGTTAATAGTAGTTGTAGTATTATGTGTATGCTACTAATAATAATTCATTATTAATAACCTGTGGGCTGCTAGATGGCTCACTCGGTGAACACATCATGTTATGGTGCATGGGAGGGCTCCATCAAATTTGGGCCGTGCCAGCACTGACTGTGGCCGCTAGCCCCATAGGCAAATGTGAAATTGGTGATCGCATTGTCTAGGGAATGGGAGGGTTCAGTCGGTTAGGGGTCCGTGATTCATCGCTGTCTAGGAACCCCCGCTGTTCTGTGGCTTCTCAGGAGATTAATCTCATCCCTCGTGCATTCAAATGAGATTTATAGTGAATGTCAAGGCCAAAACCAAGACAGATAAATTCGTCCTCTTCCAGTGTAGATCTCCAGTGTCACTCCTCAATTGGCTGCAACTGTGTTTCATTTTATGCCCATTTTACATTTTATTTCTCAGACACTTGTATCCAAAGCGACGTACAGTAAGTGCATTTACAATCACTGCTTTCATTTCATTTGTTCACATATTTTACCATCGATGCTTTCAATTTGTTCACTAGTCCAGGACGGCTTGCACAGCTTAATATTATCCTGATACGTATGTTTACAGTGGCAATTTGGGATGAGCGCTTTGCTCGAGGGTCCAACGAGCTCGACCTGGGAACAATCGCGCTGAAGTGCTAACGTGCTAATTTTGCTAACCGAGCAGATACAGGAGCAGAATGATGCCCTCCCGCAGTCAGGCAGCCCTGAAGACCCGACGCTGAACGTTCGAGTATTAAAGAATCATTAAACAAAAACCAGTAATGGGGAGGTTGTGTGTAAATTTCCCTTTAGAGATGTAGGCCGGCATCCTTTCTGTTTTCAATTACACTCAAGTGAACGAGCTAGCAAATGAACGGAGCTGTGAGCCGGGATTACTCTAATGGGTCAAAGCGATTGATTTGATGGCACAAAGAGTTCCTGTAACAGATAAAATTCTATTAGCAGGATATGCGTGTGAGTGTGTGAGTGTGTGTGTGTGTGTGTGTGTGTGTGTGTGTGTACTTGGGGAAGTTGTTGAGTACATTAAGGGCTTTTATACCACTCTGTATCCTGTGGAGTTAGCGAATATGCGCATTGGTGCAGCTCTCACAGAGGGGATCCAGACGGGTGCGCTCTCCTCCGAAGGGGGGGTTCTGTCAGCCAGCGGCTCTTTTCGCTCCATGGGCCCCCGCTGATCTGTGCAGTCACTGCAGGGAGGGGTCTGCATTTAATGCGCAGCTGGCACAGGTTCCTGATCGACCACAGGGGGCGCTCTTGCACCATATGTCGGGGCAAGCCCATTGGCTGAGATGCCTCCTCCCCGGGTGACGCCATTGCCCGTTTAGGGGCTCCGGCTCAGGGACTATCTGCCCAGCATCTCCTTCTGCACCCTGGCAGAATTGATTGCTAAACGGGCTGTGTAGGGAAGTTGTGCAGGACAGACTGCCTAAGGACGATGTATCAGCGCTTATCAGTGCGATTCTTCCCGAAGGGGATGATGGTTCCTCTGCCATTTGACCGCTGCGGTTGCTTACACAGATCAGTGAGGGCGCACTGTGGCCCTCTCCAGCTGGTCAGCTTTTGTCACCCCAAATTTCTTCACTCCCGTCTCTGAACGGCATTTGCCGAAGTCCAAGGATGTAAAAGTTTCAGATGTATGTGGATGTAAATTTTGGAGGGTGGGATCATACTGTACTGTGGGCGGAGTTATAAGATGCTGTGCCTCATTATAGACCAATCAGCAGCTCACTGCCGTCTCTGAGCTCCACTACACTCACAGCCACGGCCCCTTTTACGCTTTGATTCCGGAGATTTCTCTGCGGAGAGAGAGGCCCTCGGCAGGCTCTTTTCCTCCTGATTGGCAGGGTCCTCTCTCGCCTCCGTACAGACCTGGGGCGTTTTTGGCAGCCACTGGGCGCACAGATGAGACCAGTTTTGATTGGACGAGGCAGATGTGATCTGACATGGTCTTTGTGCATTAGCCCGTGTTTCGGGCGATGTGGGTTTATTTGCATTCATTCCGCTTTTTTACTGTGAAATTTTGTATCGATCTTGTCTATTTGAAAGCGTTTCAGCCTAGGGTTATGTCTCTTTAAACAATTTTACAAAGCCAATGTTGTAGCAACAACAGTTCCTTATTTTCTAACGTGGGGAGGCAAATTAGGCTTGAGGTGTCCCCACCTTCCATAGACAACAGGAATCGCGATTACAAATGGTAAAGTTGGTATCCTTATCACGGATCAATCAGTGGACCTCAATCAATGTATTAGTAACTACTTGTAGATAGCTAATGTAGTTATCTTCTACAATCCTCCAGACTTGTTGTTGCCAGGAGTGGCAAGGAGAGTGCAAGGATAGGGAGGGGTAGAAGGAGGGGGAGAGGGAGAAGGAGAGTGTGACTGTGACCTATTCAATCAATGTTGGTTAAATTATCTTTTTGCTTCACAAACAGCTTTTTTTATTTTTTTTTATTTTGCTAATTGTGCTTGCTAATTTACTCCTTAAACTGCAATTAGTGATTGGGGAGGGGCCATATAGGGTTCTATCCTCTTAGTTAATCACTTGAAAATGTGACTGTGTCCTATTCAATCAACGCTGATCAAATTTTCTTTTTGCTTCACAAACAGCTTTAGGTTGATTTCAGTTAATTGCAGAACTTGGAACTGTGTTTGTCTTCATTGAAAGACAAAATAAAAATAATTCTTGCATTGACTTATTTTGCAACAGTTGTTTACATGCAATTCCTTGCGAGTAACATGCAAGTCCTTTGTTGACATTTTATAAACATCTCCCTAGTTAGAATTAGACGTCCTTCTCATCTACACTGGCCAGCTGCATCTTATACCTTATAGCAAAGGACAGAGGGACATTGCCATAGAAATGCAAAAATAATCCAATAAATACAATAAAATGAGGTAGTAATCAGGTGTGTATATTAAAAAGGTTTCAGTTATTGAATTTAAATTACAAATAGCGGACTTTGATTGCTGAGTTAAAGTTACGGACAACCAAAAACCAGCAGCTCGCTGGCTTTTGGTACAGTGCACTTGCTTTAACATATTTTGTGTGCCAGTGGCTTGCCGCATAGTCCCAAATCGTATTTATACGCGGTTCACGATGGTAAATTCCCCTATCCCTGCCCCAATCCCTCCTCCCCAGTCTGTGATTTAATGCATGGCATTCAGAAAATGTGTAGCCCCCGGGCTCCCCTACAGGGCCTAGGTCCAAGGCTTCTGATATCGACCCTCTAATCCACTATGATGGCAAAGTCTGTAGCCTGGGTCTAATTAACATCAGTCCTTCACATTTCAGTGACAGTTTCACTCACAAATAATGCATGTGTTCACTCACAGATAATGCATGTTTACCGGCAGATAATGCACATATTCACTCACAGATAATGCACATGTTCACTCACAAATAATGCACTTGTACCTTTTCTGCTCTCGTGAAGACTACGGCTAGAAGTGCAGCAATTAGCTGTAGGGGGAAAGTACAGTTATACGAACTAGAAAAGAATACCCAAATGAAAACTGTACTATGTCATGGAAAGGACAGGAAAGACCCACAGGCTCTGAAAGCAGAGCAGTCACACTAAATCAGGAATTAGGGCTGGTAAGAGAGCTCGAGAGGGGTGAGGTGGAGAAGTCAAGGTGCAGTCTGAAGAGGTGGGTTTTCATTCTGCATTGGAAGAAGGCCAACATCTCTGCTGATCTGACTGTTGTGGGAAGAGCATTCACTACTGGGCATAGCTTCCTGGTTCTGTGTGTGTCTACTGTAGGTGTGTGTGTGTGTGTGTGTGTGTGGTTGCAGCGTTTGTTTCACTCCTTAGGAAATCGAAATTCTCTGATAGTTCAACAGCAGTGCTATAAAATGTATGTTTTCCTTTTTTCTGTTTGCGTCGTATTGTTTCCAGCTGAGACTCATATTCAGGCTTCAGCCAGTGCTGAGGCTTTAAATTACGTCTCTAAAGAAACATCCAGTACAGTTCCAACCGCACCGAATGGGTGTGCCATCTTCAGAGAAACGGGGAATAAAAATGTCCTGGTGCACTTTATCTTTTTTGGTTCCCTCTTTGTCTCTCTTTCCCTCCCGTTCTCTCCCCTGTTTTTTTTAATTTATTTTTTACTGATGTCTCTGGACCCTAGAGAGAGTCCAGTTTATGCACCATGAGATGGAGAAAAGTGCTCATTAGAGCTCTGCTAACCTTGAGGAGCCCATTTCCTCGTTCGGCGTCTTCAGCTGCGGTGGGGTTTGCATAATCCACAGCACCGAGGAAGACGCCATTGGAGACTAGCTTTGGCGTTTATTTTCATTTTTATTTCTGTGTTCCAAACCTGGTCACTGTGGTTGTCTCATACCAGCGTGTTTCCATGAGGAGAGTCTGTTCTGTTTTGATATACCTCACTTTCACCTGCCTGTGAGTATAGTTTGTTATTCACCCAAGCAGAGGCAGGAAATAGAAGGCCTCTAGAAAGTATCTAATACTCACAGATATCGCACTCCAAGCTTGTAGGTTTCACTCAGGGTACAAGTCCTGAATTGGCTCATTTTTGCTGTTCGTGGCAAATACTGAGAAAGACTTGGATCTGTATTCATAAAGCATCTCTGAGTAGGAGTGCCAAACATCAAAGCCTGTATTCATAAAGTGTCTCAGGATAGTAGTGCTGATCTGGGATCAGTCCATATTCTGACCTTATCCACTATGAGCTAAGAGGCTGAACTGATCCTAGATTAGGGCTTGTGTTCATAAATCGCAGAGTAGGAGTGCTGATTGACTAATTACTTATAAAGAATTATGATCATATGCAAATATAATCCTTGCTCAGCTCTGCTAATCTGACATGCTTTCTGAATGCAGGCCCTGGATTCATTATGATTAATGCACATTACAGGACTTTTTAAATCCTAACCGATACTGAAAACGTGGGAGACCCCAAACATACCGACTTTTTTATCTTTCAGTTGTCAGAACGCACACGCTAGACAGTTTGGCTAAGATGGACCATCACACACTTAACCTTTATACTCATTAACAGTTATACTCATTATCAATCAGAGTCCTAATTCTCAGAACCTGGGATTTAACAGAAACTTGTGTGATCCAACATGACTTTGTGCAAAACAAACATGGAGGCGGACAGTCAGACACAACTTGTCTTGCAACATTATATAAGCATTCATTCTCACATATGTAATTCTACTGACTTGTTTTCCCTTCCTACAGTCCACCGGTCTCGGGAGACAATCAAAGTCCTCTGTGTTCGTTCACCACCATGTTTCTGTTATGAGTCCAGCAATTTCTGCTTCCCAGTCAGCTTGGCTCTCATTGGCTATTTCAGGTTCCTGTTCAAGATTCCATCGCTGTTACCCTCAAATTACAGGATCTCTGGTGTTAAATATCAAATAGGTTTGATACTTATGATTTGAAATTGGGGTGACCCCAAACCAATCTGGAGATTCTGTGTGGAAGCACCTCACACTACAGGATAATCTGTGCAGGTATGTGGTTTAGACTGGCCCAATGTCTGCAAGGGGCTATTAGGGCCCAACATCGGCCTGATTATCCTGCAGTGCGCTCCAGGCATTTGATATCTGAAAACTAGTTCGTTTGTTGTGATTGCTATACTCACCAAGCAGGTTTTGTGAAGAAAATCACCGACGTGTGTGTTGTTCTCTTCTGTTTCTCCTAAATCTTAGGTCCTCGAATAAGCCTTTATCCTTAAGTTCGACTGAAAAATAAGCCATGATGCAAGAAAACAAACACATAGGAGAGAATGTAGGCACACAGCATTCTCAGTCATCATCACAATCCCATTGTATCAGTAGCTGTACATCTCTGATTAAATAACTCAAAGGTCAGGGTTCACAACCCAACCAAGTCTCTCCTCTTGAGTGGCACTAGCATGAAGGGCTTTAGCAAAGCAAAAACATTAGCACCCTTCAGGCAAAGAGGCCCTGGGCCATTTGGCATTTTTTGTCTTATAAACATGTCTCCAAGTTGCCTGAAAGACTTGGCAAGTTGAGTAAATAAGCATTTGAAACAGCTCAGAATTAAACTCTCTTTCTCTCTCCCTCCCTTCTGCCTCCCTCCCTCTCCTTACCTTCTTCTCATGCTCTCTTTCTCCCTCCTTCCATCCTTCCTTTCCCTCACTCGCTCCCTCCTTCTCTCACTTTCCCTCATTGCTTCTGACTCTTTCTCTTTCTCCCTCCTTCCATTTCTCCCACTCCATCTCCCACTTTCCCTCCCTCCCTGTCTCATTTCCAGGTTTGATCCATATTGTGTTGTTTTGTGCACAGTAAAACATGCACGGGTAAAAACAGCACCATGTGGACAATACTGGCTCAACAGAATTTTTGTATTATTTGAGAATGATTTACATTATTTTTAAAAGAGGTGTTGTAACATTTATTTTCAATAGAAGAAGGGTAAAGTTAAAAGCTGAGAATTTTTCTTCTGTTTTTAATTTTTGTTTTTCATGGTCTTTTTTATTCCTTCTTTTCATCTCTTTCTTAGTTGTGTTTTTGGTTTATTGTATTGTTTTCTTGGTTGTGGACAAGGCAGTAGACGTCCATAAGAATTATGGCTGTAAGGGTGTTTTACTTCACCCCAGTGGAATTGCTCTGGGTTCCCTTTTCCATGAGTGACGGTGGGAGAGGTTCATGGCTGCCACCTGAAGTTAAATTTTTTTTTTTTTTTTTTTTAAACATCTCCAAATTTTCATTTATGAAATTAAAATACTGGGGATGACCAGCCAATCACTTACCCCAGAGCCATGACTCTGGAACACTTGGAAAAAGTATTTCTCCACCTCAACACAGCGATGGAAACTGTAGGAGGTGGAGGTTCCAGTGTGCTGTGAATGGTGTGCTAAATTAAAGCCCTGGCTTCTTAAAGATCTCCCAGCACTTATCAAAACAACAATGATGTTAGCCCCAGTCTGGTGATGAAATCCTCCTCCATTCCTCCAATCACAACACTTTCTCCTGCACTTCCTGAACAACTGGCTTCTGGAACAATCCCTTGCTTCCCTTTCTAGGTTACAGTACAAATAAGAATTGACTTCTGGGTTGTACTGGTTAAATGAAGGTTATTAGCTTCTAACTGCTAATTATTATTATTATTATTATTATAAGTAGTAGTAGTAGTAGTAGTATTAATAATAATAATAATAATAATAATAATAATTCATTGTATTTATATTGCACTTTTTGTAATTGCACATTTATAGTGCACAAGCCCATTTTGGTTCTATGAAACGGTCTTTTAGTCTCTTGAGCTAGACTTTGTAAATGTCAATGAGAAAGAGATTCTGCTTCTTGGTTTAAAGCCTGCCATGCAGTCCCCAGTGAGGAAGGAAGACTTTCTGCTATATCCAGAGCTAACGTTACCGTCCCATTCCCCTCAGCTAGTTTCAGTACCCTCTATGGACACACCATGGAGGTGTCAGAGGAGGTGAACGTTGTCTGTGAATATCAGCACTGTGAAAACTCATCTTAATCATCCATCCATCCATTATCTATACTCGCTTATCCTGAGCAGGGTCGCGGGGGACTGCAGGAACCTATCCCAGCGTGCATTGGGCGAGAGGCGGGAATGCACCCTGGACAGGCCGCCAATCTATCGCAGGGCCTCATCTTAATCAGCTGATGAATAAAACACTTCATAACAATGGTTCCAACTGAAATGTAGCTAGAATATAGCTCTAATTAAATGATAATAATAGAGATTAATAAGAATTAAGAGTTGGCATGCTCATTTATTCGGTCGAATATTAACGGAGGCAGGAAATGGAAAAACTGCTCGTCCTGTTGGTAATTCTAGCTAACAGAATAATATTGTGTTATCTGCCTCGTTGGCTCTGTCTTGCATTATACTGCCTGACTGGATGAGTGATAAAGCTAACGTTACATTGCTTTTAAGGCACAAAGTAAACACTTTGTGGTAAATAGGCTATCTGTAAAGTGTAGCCTAGACAGCACATTCCCAAACATTAGACCAGTACAGTGCTTGTGAAAAAGCATTTGCCCCCATCACCATTTCCTCTATTGCTGCATATTTGTCACACTGAATGGTTTCAGATCTCTGGACAAAATGTAATATTGGACAAAACGAAACTGAATAAACACAAAATACTTTTTAAAAATGATTTCATTTAACCCTTTTAAGCCTAAGCCTAAAAGTGGCTTTTTGGGCATGTCTTGGTATTTATGACTGTATAGAAGAGATATATTCTGCTATCATCAAGTGCTCTGTGTTTTCTGATTCAGCAAAAGTTCAGCTTTCTGTATAGGCCAGGTATTAACTGTTCTATTCAATATAATATATAAAAATAGTGTGTAAAGAGAAAGAGAAGCATCAAAAAAATGCCCCGGGATGATGCTCAAGCCTTTTGGGATAATGTTCTATGGACAGATGAGTCAAATGTGGAACCTTTTTTGACGACATGGTTTCTGTTATGTCTGGTGTGAAGCAGATACAGCATTTCACAGTAAGAACATCATACCAATAGTTAAAAATGGTGGTGGTAGTGTGATGGTGTGGGGATGTTTTGCTGCCTCAGGACCTGGGCAACTTTCCATTATTGAAGGAACTAAGAATTCTGTTCTGTACCAGAAAATCCTTAAGCAGAATGTCTGGTCATCTGTCTGTAAGCTGAAGCTGAAGCATAATCGTGTTATGCAGTAAGACAATGACCCAAAACACAAAAGCAAGTCCACATCTGAATGGCTGAAAAGAAACAAAATAAAAATTTTGGAGCGGCCTAGTCAAAGTCCTGACTTGAACCCAATAGCAATGCTGTGGCAGCACAGTTCATGCTAGAAAACCTACCAATATGACTGAATTAAAGCAGTTCTTCAAAGAGGAGTAGAATTTCCTCCAAAGCCATGTGGAAGCCTGATATCAAATTATAGGAAGCGTTTGGTTGCAGTTATTACTGCTAAAGGTGGTCCAACCAGTTATTAAGTTTAAGGGGGCAATTATTTTTCACCTGGGTTACGTGGGTGTTTGAAAACTTTTCTCATCAAATAACCGGTGTTTACTCAGGTTCCCTTTGTCTAATATTACATTTTATCTAACAATATGAAATCATTCATTGTGACAAATATGCAATAATATAAGAAATCAGGAAGGGGAAAAACACTTTTTCACAGCACTGTAGATTCGAAGGCATATTCGTTTAAAGTATTGAAATAGCAGAACTTTTAGAAGGAATAACACTACATATGATGCTATATATGAATATGCTGATAAAAAAAGCGGATTTATCAGGCAAATATATTATACCCTATTCACACTGGACTGGAACTACCTGGAGACCTCATGTGTTTTAGGAATTGGTGCCATATTTAAGTGTTTGAAAATTAAATGTAAAAAGATAGTTATGTGGAGGGAGCTACACAGCTGACTGAATGCTACATATTTACCTGTTTGCAACACACATGCCAAGACTGTAACTCATGAAGCATTAGCTCAAAAGTCACATATTTAAAACCTATTGTGTATTACAGTGTATTATATATCTGGTTAGCTGTGCCTTGCATTAGTTTGGCTAACTGGACAAGTGACACTGCTAACGTTACATTGCTTTCAAGGCACAAGCTTATCGCTTTCTCTAGAACTGCTCCTAGGAGTAATCTTATAGCTACAGGTTATAATGGTTGATTCACAAAACTAATAGCTAACGTTAAACATCCAGACAAAAAGCAGTTTTATTTAGCGAATATTTATGTTGCGACACGTTACATATAGCAAAGTATTAGGGGTTCAGTAAATGTCAAGTTTGGAAATATTGATGTTTTCGGATGTCAGATGTTGTTATCAGCAGATGTAGGTAAATGTCCAATGGGGAGAAATATTGATTGTGGGACTGGACCATTTGTGATGATGAAATCGACAGGAAAAAGAACCCAATTTCTAGGCTTTATTGTGTGGACATGTGGAGTTCAGGTGTGTGGAGTTGACGTGTGTCTACATGAGGTCAGAAGGTACAGAAATTAATGTTTTTAAGGGCTGAGAGTCTGTGGTCATTGTGGTTATTTCTGTTGGAAACCCAGAAAAGTGCCAAACTCTTGGTGCTGTATAGATATGGGGCATGTTTTGATTTCAGGGTTTATCTGTATTGTAGATTTAGGTTAAAACGTATTTGCAAAACATCCAACCATATTTGCAGCAGAATTATTGAGGTTTTTTTTACGTGTATTTGGACTTACTTTTCACAAGTGGATTGATCTTTTTAAAAGGGAATGACAAGCTGTGGCAGTAAGCTATATGTACAGAATCTCAAATTAACTAGAGTCCTACTGTTTTATTTGGCACAGCACAGTAACACTGGCAAATTTAAGTCAAATAATGTCACCCTACATGAGCACAAGGTGCTGCTTGTTTATGACTTGCAAAAAAGGGTACAGTATATCAGTTAGATTTAATGGAAATATCATCTGATTGCATTGAGAGTTCAGTACCGTTGGATTGTTTTTAAAACCAGTATTTAGTGTTGCTTCTGTGATTTGTGTTGGCATGGACTAACTGCATCTCCAGTGCCCAGTTAAATCATAACCAATTTTAGAGTCTGTACTGTAATTTTCTGAGGCTCGAATTTGCAGCATTTTGCCAATAGTTAATTGCAATTTTTTTCAGTGGGGTTTTTTTTTTTTTTTTTTTACTTGAATTTGTAATTAGTGCTGGTGGCTAACCCTGAGCATGTTATTTTTAACATGGGGAAACCCTTTCGGTTCTTACGTGCGTCACATTTCGCTCTCTCAGCACCGTTTCCCTCCGTTTTTGGACTCCGTATTAAACTTGCGCAGCCAGCAGGTCGTCGGCGCCATGGCGGAGTGGGCCGCGGCTGTCCGGGGGGTCCTCGCACGCTGTGGAGCAGAAAATTGCTTTGTCAGTTGTCAAAATGTGACATTCTAAATGCACCCCCCATGGGTCTTTTTAACACTCTCTTTCTCTCTCTCTCTCTCTCCCTCTTTCTGGTTGTCTGACAGGGCAGGACAGAAGCGTACGAAGAGGTCTCTCTTCCTTTGAACCTCGGCGTCCAGAGAATGCACCTCCAATGTGAGTCTTTCGCTCTCTTTTTAAAATGCTGGGGCGGTGCTGGGGGGGGGGGGTTTCTCTGACTGAGGGCCAGTTTCTGGGGGCCCTCAGAGTGAAAGCTGGGGGGGTCACTGAAGGGCGAGGCTCGCTGGCAAAACCACAAGCCGCTACATCTATCCATCCTGACTGGGCAGGCTAAACTGCATATTTTGACATGTCATGACACTGTGTCACTTTGATGGTTCATTCTTAAGACAGGCCAGTCTTTATGCAAGAGAAACAGGAAGTAGAAGGATTTATTTCTTTATCTTTTTGCATCTTCTCCGTGGGGCTTCAATCCTTGCATTATCACCGAATGACTGCCAGCCTTCACACTAAAATCGATCATACTTACTATAAAAAAAAACAAAGCTTGCAGTGACATTGTTATTTATTAACTTTTTGAATGTATTAATGGGGAGATCGGCAATCGTCTGTATGATACAGTCATGCAGTGATATGACCGGTTTATAAGGCCAGATGGTGAATCCGTGACCACCACACTGATCGTACGACCGAAGTAGGGCTTAACCCTTTCATGGCTGTGTGGCATGGTCGTGTATTCCTGAGCCTTATATCACTGCTGCAGTACAACTTTTGCACAAATTTTATTTCTGTGACAAGGAACCAAATTGGTTTTCTGCTGAGTATGATTTTCCTGCTTTTTATAAGAACTCTGAATAAATTTTAATAAATTTGAATCATGCAGTCATATGCTTTAATGGTTTCCAGGTTTGTGTATCAATGCTTTCCTGTTGTTATTTGAGGAATGCCGGACACCGGTGGTTCTGCGCTGATTAAATATACGATCTCTTCTCTAATATTTTAATGATTCATCGAACGTACTCTGTCAGTAAGTTTAACACTTACAGTATATATCGCAAAGGTTAGCCACGTTACCATCCTGCCCTGTGTGATTTATTTTGGTCGCAGCAGAACATCTTGTTTATTGTGTTAATAATGAGTCTCTGGGGAGAAGGGAAGTCCTCTTATAACAAGATATTTCAAAAAGCAATTTTTGACCATGCAATAAAAAACTTGAAAACAACACGAAACTATGAAAATAACGGCGATAGCGGAAGCCCCAAACGGTGAGAGCACGTTGCCTGGATTGACCCCACATACTGCAGCCTGACGGTTAGCAGTGGCTGTGTGTGGAAAGCACTGCAGCTCAAAGCTCCACTGTAAATAAATATCTCTTTAAAAAACGGCAACAATGTTGCCAAAACTATTTAATTAACGAAGGGAAAGAAAACTGTATAAATCCTGTTATTTTATGAGCTGATCATTAAATAATGAGTTATCGTTGTTATGAAGACAGTGTTTTGAAAAACCTGTGAATTTTTAAAAACGTTGTACTGCACGAATATAGTTTTTATTTTTACAGTGCGCAGCACTTTCATTTCCCATCTGTTTCACACTTTTGTTCCAAGCCCCATGCACACACACACACAAACACACAAACAAACAAACATACACACACACACGGACACACACACGCACACACCCAGACATACACACACATATGCACAAACACACGCACACACACACACATATGCACAAACACGTACCCACACACGCACGAACACACACGCACATGCAAACAAACACACACACACACATGCACACATACGCACACACGCATGCACGCGCTCACACACACACAAGAACATGATGGTGAGAACTGGTTGGTCCTTTGGACTCTGCAGTAGAGAGTATCCAGCACTGCATCAAGCCTGAACTTGAGCACCCTGAGGGGCTCTGTCTCCAGAGCATGACCTCCCAAGCTGTTCCACACACTGGAAACCGTGTGTAAATTTGTGTGAAATGCTTCCCGATGAAGAAGTTGCAGCTGTACCTGTGTAGTTAAATTGTAATTATTTTAGTGACATGAGGTCGTTATTGAGTAGCTCTAACATAGGTAGCATGGAACAACAGTCTGCAGCATTCTTAAAATATGTGAATATTTTACATGTTGTTATTACACTCATAGGTCATATTTTCATGATACATAGCAAATAATCCTTGATTGTTAATTTCACAACGTGTCTTTGTGATATGGAATGGTTTCATTTTTGCAGGACAGATGTAACAGCTAGCCTTGTTTCACGTTGTGTAATTAAAAATACTGCAACCTGTTGTTCCATGTTACCTATGTTGGAGCTATTTAGTGATAACGTCTTGTTACCAAATTTGTAACAATTTAATTACACAGGCATAGCTTCAACTTAATGTAAAGTGTTACCAAGAAATTTAGTTAATTTCCTCTTATGCCTGCTTGTTCTACAAACGACACTCATTCTTAATCCATTTTATGGATTGAAAACTGCTTCTTCTCCTTTTGCTAAGCCTGAAGACACACACACACACACACACATACACACCATAATCGCCTGTCACATTCTCATTGTCCCAGAAGACCTACAGAGCTTTCCAAGATTCACAACAATCAACACCACCAGAAAACTGTCCTGGCTTGGGATAATTTCCACAAGGGAACTCAAGCTAAAACTTTATGAGCTCTATGTGTGCCTCCCCCTGAGCTCTCACCTACAATCCAGTGTCCCAGTGCTACACGCCACACTTTACTACAGGAGAACTAGCACTTATCTAACCCCTGAGCTTAACTAGAACTTATCTAACCCCTAACCCTAACTAGCACTTGTCATGTTCCGGTGTTCCTGTCTGTGTTTCCCCTGTTGGGCCGCCAGATGGCGGCACTTCTGTTTTGTGTCCTGCTCCCCTCCTGTTAATTGTATGATTGTTTCATGGTCTCGTTATCCCATCATTGTTCCCACCTGTGTCTTATCCCCTCCTTCTGGTTTGATTGTTTTTTGAGTTCACCTGTGTCTTGTTACCCCTGTCTATTTAAGTTCTCTGTTCCCTTGACTCGGGTGCTGGTTCCTTGTGTTTGTTACCTGACATACATGTTCCTGCCTGCTTGTGTTTGTTTCCCGACTTTCATGTACCTGCCCTCTTGTGTTTGTTTCCCGACTTTCATGTACCTGCCTTCTTGTGTTTGTTTCCCGACTTTCATGTACCTGCCTTCTTGTGTTTGTTTCCCGACTTTCTTGTACCTGCCTGCGTGTGTTTCACCTGCCTGTATTTTGTTCCTGACTTGTGTTTTTGACCTTCCCTTGTGCTCTGCCTTCCCGTGTTCTGCCCTGTCTGTGTTTTTGAGTTCCTGTTTTCTGTTTCATTAGATTATTTTTTGAGTTTGTGTTTTAGCCCATTGTGGCCTTGTCTGTTCCTTGTTTGTTCACCTTGTGTTAGTAAAGTCTTTGTTAATTTTCCCTTTTGAGTTTGTGTTTTTTTTTTCCCTCTGCGTTTGGGTCCCCCCTACCCGGACTTGTCACAGCACTTATCTATTACGGACAACTGGTCACCCGTAGTCTCGTGGTGTATTTCAGGGAGAAGCTAATGTGGTGGCAGACTGAGCAACTCTGGCCACAGAGTCAGCTGCGGCTAGTCACTGATAAATCACTGACAGAAACTTTTTACTTTGTTATTTGCTATGTCCTCTGCTTCCATCCCTGAGTATACTACTGCTGTGTACTACTACAACTACGTCTACAACTACTGTTGCTGTTCCTGCTGCCTCTGCCGCTGGTACTACTAGTACCTCTAAATACCTTCCAAGATCCATATCGGCAGCCTTCCACAGCAGATAAATAAAGCTTCTCATTTTGCCATAGTTCCAGAATCTCACAGATGCTGGACTTCTTGTGCAAACGGTTTCCAAGTAAGTTGACAGTGGAAGACGGTTTTTTAGCTTTCCATTTATGCAGCATCAAAAGGGAGAGAGTAAAGAAAGATATTTAGCCTTGTCTTCCCATTGCATGAAGAGGAACATGCTGTGATTAACTCTGTGAGGGGCACAAGCAGGGATTTCTGTGCAGTCAGAAGTTTGCTCAACCCAAACCCCCCCCCCTTTTCCCCCCTCCCACCCCAGGTCGCCCTCTTCAGCATTGTTCCCCCTTTGATCTCAAAATAAGGCAAGCAGAAACTACAAACTTTTATTTTATTTACATTATTGTTGCATTTTCTTTTAATCATGAATCTATATCAACAAAAACATATCCCAAAAAAAGAAGAAAAAAACACGAACACCACCAATCCACCCACCCCAGAGACCCAAAGTCACAATTAAAAAAAGAAGAAAAAGACTCAATTCAAAAGATTCTTAAGATGAACAGCAACAGAAGTTCATAAATTGACATTTTCCTCTTTAGCACCGTGAATACAGGCTGTGAAGAGCTCCAGATAAACCACATCCAAGAAAGTAAAACCCGCTGCTGAAAAGAAAGAGAACGAGGAGGCTTCCAACGCACGGCAGCCATTTTCTTTGCAGCTGTCAGGCCAGCAAGCGAGATCCGTTCCTTTGTTTGCGAATTGCGTAACATGGATAGGTCATTAAGAATCTACAAAAACCTGAGAAGGGAGTACTGTCACTGATAACAATTCAGAAAGCCTAGAAGAGACCATCTCTCTAAACTCACTTCTGGGCATTCCCGAATCATTCGGAAGAATGTACCCACTGTAGCAAACCGATTGAAGTTTGTTCCAAAACCGAGTTGGAGGTGAAAGTGGAAGCGTCAAGCTCACAATGCCCCCAAAGACAGCTGTTCAGTTGGTCCATTGTTGGCAGGGTTTTCCCCACTTTAACAGAGATGCTCGGGGCTGTCTGTCTCCTCTTATCTGGGGAAGGTGCTGTAAATAGAGAAGGTACCTGTTGCCTTGGAAACCACTATCCTTTTGACAGACAGGCCCACTGGGGGGCTCACTGCCGCCCGGTGTACCTGGAACCCGATCTGACGGAGGCGCGGGCCGCTCCCCCGAAGTGTCTTTTCGGGAGGGGACGGTCCCTGGGCTCCCCGGCTTTACGTCTCTCTCCCTGCCGAGCACAAGGATTTGTACTTTTAAAACAACAAGGGCTCACATCGATCCTGCGCTCTGCCCCGTCCAGCCATTCAAAAAGAACAAGTTCAGCCTGTTTCACCTTTGAGATTACAAGCACTCAGTTTAATTAAGCACAGATTCTATAGACCAACCAGATTTGTCAGATCCTGTCTTATATCCATCCTCCCTGTCTTCTAACAACAGGACGCAGTGCATATTCATTAATGAAGAGACAAGCCCAAGGACAGAACATCCATTGCCAGGGTGCTGTCCTTACATCCGTTTCAATGAGGGAGTTGACAGTTGTTAAGAATATGGAGATGATGACCATCTGTTTAGCCAGTTAAATCTGTGACATCCATCATTGGCTCAGGTGTCTTACAAGGCATACACCTATAAAGGGCGCCCACGCATGGTGGGAGGACTGAACTGCGGTGCTGAAGGCCTCCGCCACATGTGATCGTGCTGGCATGGTCGGAGGGTGCCAGTGATAACCGCCCGGCGCTGTGGGTGAAACCCAAGGCCCCACCCGGCTCTGTGTCATGGCACTCTGTAGAGCCCTGTGGTGTGTGGTCCAATGAGACGATGCCAACTGCTCATCCTCACAGTGATGAACGATATCATGAAGGGTAATGGTAATGAATGAGTTGCCCGTGGTAGCATCTGCAGCCAAAGCGTGTGCGTGCATTTTTTATTGGTTTGTGTGTTTGTTCTGGTGTGGACCCCTGCTGTGATAGCCATGGGCATGAGAGAGCTTGGCGCTCACTGTAAAGGGGGGAGGGGGCTGTTGATGTGCTAACCGCTAGGTCTGTCCCGCCTGCGGCCTACATCACACACCTCCCACCCCCGCCCCCACCCCGCCCCCAACCCCCCGGCCTGGATCACCGCTGGGAATAGCAGTGAAATCTGTTGCGGTGTTGCCGCGACGGTGCTGACAGAGGTTTTCATCATTGCCTTCAACAGCTCACCAGTTTCCAGTCATCTGTTTTTTTTGGTTTTGATCTTGTATTGTTTTATGGCCTTTTTGGTGGGGGGGGGGGGGACTCATTACTGCATTCATCCTCAGGTTGAGATACACTGAACAAGTGGGCTGTGCTTTTATTCACAGCCAGTGCACAGACACCCAAGGAGAATAGTCCCCCTAATTTAAACCCCCCCCCACCCTGGGTTACTCTACAACCCATTGGTCCTCAAACCCATTCCTGGAGAAGCACTGGGACAGGCCATGAGAAACCAGGGGAGTTACCTGTGTGTTACCTGTGCAATCAGCCGCTTTATCTGATCAAGATCTGATCTGGATAGAGCTGAAAACTGACGGACCCCTCGGGTCACTGGGGCAAGGGCTGAGGTCTGCCCATCCACTTACCGCCGATCCAAGGAGGACGAGGCGCCGGACGGGCGGGAGCTGCTCTTGAGGTCGAAAGGTCAGCCAGAGGCTGAGTGTGTGAGCCAATAGGCTGCAGACGTGAGATCAATCCTGTTGGTCCTCTCACAGTCCTGACACTTACTCCTCCTGCTGATGTCCTGGCCTCTCTTTGAGCGCATTTCACTGAAGGGCTGATAAGATCAACCTGTTACGTGCGTATTGTTCATCTGCGAAAGGATTCCTTTCTAATAGCACCACTGCCGGACTAATTGTGGCACATCTAAAAAGGGTTCCTTTCTAAAAGCACCACCGCCCGACTAATTGTGACACAGCGAGTCCATTCAGTCCTTATTCACAAAGTGTGTTTCCTTTGACATTCCCGTGGCTGGTGTATTTCCTTTGTTAATCTGCTGTAATATTTTATTCAAGTATTAATCTTTAACAAGCAAATTTGAGGCTTTATGAAGAATGAGATAACACAGGGTGTCACTTAATTTCAAGTCAGCCCTCAGGCCAAAATTTTAGCATACCTGTTGATGAATATTTTTGTATATGTGAATGATTTAAATGTTATGTGCTTATGAAGTCATTGTGCATTTTTATGAATGATTTATAAATATGTTATTATGCGGTTATGAAGCCTGGGTGGAAGTTTGCAAATGATTTATATGCATGCTATTATGCAGTAGTAAAGGCATGGCACAGGCTGAATTAAGACTTCAGAGACACACTTCATATGAAGTGTGACTTTCTTATTAAAATTTAAATAATCTGAATAAATCACTGAAATTATCTGGCTCACAGAAAAATGAAACTTTTTTTCAGACCTCTTTAGAATAAATGTCTCGCATTGTGTGATTTTAATTTGATAAGTGTCACAACAGAAGAGCACTAAAGAGGAGAAAAGGTTTGGCTGTGATGTGGATCAGTGGTGTGTGCTAGAGGAAACAGGGGGGTTAGTGAGCTGTGATCCATTCTCAGCCAAGATATGAATTTATCCTGGAGATAGATCACTAATGACTCGTACTGTAGTGGACGACTATAGTGATACCAAATAGATAAAAACTGAACCCCCATAATAATAATAATAATAAAATGGCAGAAAATAGATTCTGGTTGGTTAACTGATGATTGGGCCTCTTATGGAATGTTCTTGCCGGTAGATTCTTACTTCGGGACCCAAATGCGCTGAGTGTGACACCCGGCACCTTTTATTGCAGTGAAGTTAAACAGGCACAGAAGTGTGAAATTGTGAGTGTAATTATACTGCAGTTTTATGCTGCTGCTGAAATTGCATTAAATGACACAGACGTTAGGGTTGATTTGTGGTTTGTTCTGTGGTTTGTTTATTGCTAATGGGTTTACACACCAAGAGGGGGGGATTTTTTTTTTTGGGGGGGGGGGCATGTTGCATGTTGGGGGGGGGGGGGGGGACAACAGTGTAATAGAAAATCAAAAGGGAGAAACCAGACACCACCTTGTTCAGGAGGAACTGAGTTTGTCTCAGTCCACCACTACCTTCGAATACCTGTAACTGCCGGTAGCATCCGTGTGTTACTCCCATGAAAATAATTAACATTTTCATTTTTCATTTTGTCCCAACGAATAATTAAGTTAGTTAATAGCTTCCAAAGCCAACAAGGCATACTCAAGGTGCTTTGATATCCATTTAGAAGAAGACACCAGACAGCTGGTCATTTTGAATCGCCTCAATTAATTTGCTCTGCGTCACGGAGACAGCGTTTAGCCGTATCGAAATGAGCGTGTTATTACGGTAAGAATTCTCCTGGACTCTCTCTTGCGGAGTGTCAGCTGTTTTGCTTCTCGTGGATCCGCAGGTCGAGCGCAGTCTATATTGGTGTCCCCTTGCCCCCACCTGGTGGTAATCTTGTGAAACTGCAGCGCTCTTGCGTGCGGCTTGTACGGAAGGTCAGCGGCTGGACGGGAGAGGGCTGCTTTCACGGTACTGACAGATGGTTGCTCCCTTGTACACGGGGCAGCAAAATCTGCTTCATATGCACACAGCACAAGGTGTAAGCACACACATATACACACACACACACACACACACACACCAACGGTCGCTTCTGTGGAGAGCCAATTGCCCCGCCATATGACGTGAAGCCGACTTTAGCCTAGATTATGTAGTTCGTGCTTCAAGTCGAAAGTAGGCGAAGCTACAGATGAAATACTGGAGCACACGTCAGTAAAAGCTGCAGAAGGTCATGTCTCAGATGTCTTTTTGAAGTGATAAGACAGGTGAGCTCCTGCACGCCCGTGCGCAACGCTGTTCCTCTCACTCGTGTCCCGCTGGTCGCCTTCTGGTCTCACCAGCTAGGTGGAACACGTCTCATGCACATGTCAAAACAACTCCACCTGTCATTTCTCACATTGACCGAAACACACACACAAACACACACACACAGTGAACTCCATAATGTTTGAGGCAAAGACATAAATGGCTGAGGATAACAGCTGTGTGTCGCGGCGATAGAAGCAGGCTGTTTACTCAACTCTTTATCTGAATCCACTTGTTTAATTACAGAGTAAATAAATAATTTACTCTGCAGTTGCCCGTTCCAGGCCTCCTGCATCTCATATATACGCTTCGGAGTTTCAGTATCAAACGCAGTGACTAAACCTATTCGCAGAATTAAGGTTAGAGGGTAATAAAATATAGTAGGCTAAGTGTAGCCTAAATATTTGGTCATTATTGGTAGGATAATGATTGTTATTCAATGCTGCCGTTGTTTTGTTTTACACAAGGCTGAGGAGCTAAACTGGACGATGGAATTAAACATTGGAGACATGAAACCAGAGATAAGATCACCCTTCAGCTGTTTACGAAGATCGTGTACAACCAAGTCCGTAATGACGTTAAGTGAACAAGCCCGAGGATTATTAATAATGTGGAAGCTGCAGCTGGCTGCCTCGTTAATGAGATATCTCTGATGCATTCTGTCGACAATTCGTTCTAAAGACCTTTTCCTTCGGAATGATGGCTCCTCCGAGCGCCGTGGTTTCAGTTCCATCCGGACCTTGAGCATGATGAATGCTCGCTAATAGACGGCAATCTGGAACTAATCTGAACGAGGATGAGACCTGGACGTCCTGGGATATCAACGGTGAAACGTGACGACTGCTCATCCATGCCTCGCCGCTCTTCCGCAATTAATGTCCGTCCTCCCCGACGTCACTCCCTGCCTTCACCCGCAGCTTTCAGCGATGACGGCTCAGATCCATGGCCCTCAAATTCAGTTATAGAGACCCCTGTGTATGCTGGTTTTCGTTCCACAATTACAATCTAAAAAAATTCTGTAAACCGATCATTTTTCTTAATTAGACTGCTTTCATATTTTAAGGGATTATATAAGATACTCTCTTAAAATACAGTATGTCAGAAAGAGATTAGCATGGATTCACATTATAGGCCTACTTATTGTGCCATCTTACAAATAAGACTGATTAAATTAAATACATAGGTTAATCAGTAGGCACCTAATTGGTGAAAATGTGGACATATGGCTACTAAAACGAACCATTTCTTAGATAGGCCTAACGAAGAGTTAAAAGATGAAGCGAACGAAAACGAGCCGGGCTGTGCTAATAAGTTTAAGGAACAAATGAGGAGCACGTGTTCAACAACCTTAATTGAGCATACACCGACATACCCAAGTTTAGTTCAGAGCCTCTGGCTTAGATCCCATCAACCGGAGAGCTCAAGCGGCGCTAAGGTATCACGTGGCTCCCTGCCAGGCGGTTACAACAAAGACACTCTATTTACGAAGGAACTCCGGTGACTTATGCAGGCGATTGTGACTCAAATTGGAATTTGTGGCTTTATGTAGGAATAAATCCCGAATTCAGAGAAATAAAATCCTGGAGACTTACGGCGAACCTTTGGGATTTTCCCTGAAAAAAGAAATAAAAATACAAACTGCTTCACTTCGCTGCTGCTACTTACTAATATTGTTTTACATTTATAGACTGGAAGAGCTTGAAATGGCATTACATATTTCTTCAAAGTTCGAAAGTGAATCTGTGCAAAGTTGTTTTGTATTATTATAAGCAGGCTGAGGGAGTGCGTTCATGCATGCTAAGCTAACACGGTGAGGCGTGTGAATACATCGCAGAGGAGTGTTACGGCTGCTGTGCTGTGTTCTCTATGGGGAGCTGTCAGAGTTAAGGAGTGGGAGGGGGCTGGGTTTGTGTGATGCATGATGAGGGCAGGGTTTGTGTGAGGCGTGGGGGACTGGGTTTGTGTGCCCTATGTGGAGGGCTGGGTTGGTGTGACGCATGAGGAGGGTAGGGTTTGTGTGAGGCGTGGGGGACTGGGTTTGTGTGATGTATGCGGAGGGTTGGGTTTGTGTGAGGAGTGGAGAGCTGGGTTTGTGTGATGTGTCAGGGACTGGGGGAAGGGGGGGGACTGAACCAGACAGGCGCCCTTGAGAAGGGCCAATGGACCTGGGAGGGACCACTGAACCAGACTGGCCCGGACTGGGGACCAGTGGGGATATGGGCCAGTTTTGAGGGCCAGCATGGCTCACTGGCAGGGCACTGGTGGTGGGAATGGTTACCTGTAGGGATCCACCGATATCCAAATTTTAGCCGACGTGATAACTGATAATCATTTCCCTGTCTTGACTGACGTCCGGTAATTATTGATAATAATAATGTAAATGATGGGACATCCAAACATCGTAAGGAAAAAAAATTCTCAATATTTTTTAAATTCCCAATATTTGGACCAGGCCAAAACATAAAACATAGCTTTAATCTAATATTTCTTGCAAGAAGCTGTAATAAGGCCATCAGTAGACTAAACCAAACAACATAAAGAAGTCACTTTACTACTTGCAACTAGGGCTGTGCTGGTATTCGGTATTACCTGTCACCATGGTAACACATTTTCTTTTTCACTGTGATGAATGAATTACTGGGTTAATACAGTTAGTAATTTTTTCTGTCGTTATACTGACAGAAGTAGCACCCAAATGTACTGGCCAGATGTATTATAAATCTACTCCATAGAGGATGAAGCGAGTGGGCTGTACTTAAACTGACACTTTCTCCTTACTGTATGTGTCTCTTTGAAGCTGAATTGCTGTTTGTCATTGTAGTGGCACACAATGCGCCAGAGAGAATGGGGCAGGAGTGAGTGGATTTAGACTGAGGGAGTGGTGCTGATATAGCAAGTTATTAATCATTAAAAATATTGTATGAATGTTATGGTTTAGTAGTCTTCTGTTCACTTATTATTAAATTATGTTTCATCTAAGTAGTTTAATAGGACAATTCAGTGACACAATACATGTTGAATCTAAAAAAAAGTTATTGTTAACCATAGCCTATGTAATCATAGGCATTTAATTCATTTGAAAAGTGTATTTACTTTTTGTATTCAACTTGTTTAAATCAATATGTGCTAGAATAAAAATTATAGTTGTTCATTTCTTAACATGCCTGTTCTGTGTTAATAGACTTCTTATCTGATGGTGTTTAAAATGCTTTATCTACACAGCACATTTTAGTTTTACTCCAGATGGAAAAATGTTGACAAAGCGATTTGTCGCTTATGCAGGAAAAAATGTATCGCTGAACGGGGAACACCCAGCAATTTGAAGCATCAGCACCGTTCCTTTTTATAGGTTAGGCTATTATTTCTAAATAAGATTATAGTTTTATGCATTTTATTTTAAATCACCTTAATTTCTATTTAGGTTCTAAATGTATGTATTAATGTATTGACAACTGACCACCATGTTAGTATAATTCAAACTGCTTCATCACACTGTTCACGCACAGTCCTGTGTCCGTTTCTCTGTGCGGTTTTTGCCTTGGTGTAATTGCTACCCGTCTCGGAGCCCGCACCTCTGGCCTGGTGGTGCTTGGCTTTCTCCCAGGCCTGAGATTGTTGGAAACGCTTGACTACGTCTTTGAAACGCTTGACCAGCCCTATGTCTTCAGAAGCCTAATCACCGAGTAATAACTCTTCCCTTTGGCACTACTGCAAATGCTAAGGTTCTCTCCTCCCTGCTGAAAATACAATCTTAAACCAGCCTAAGCTGGTCAAGATGGTTTAAGTTAATGCTTTTAGCTGGTCAACCAGCTGTTCACCAGCTGACCAGCCTATATAGTCATCTGGTCCACCGGTTTGACCACCAACTTACTCTGCCAGCTTAGCCAACTTTAACCAGCTTCGTCCAGCTTTGTCCAGCTAAAAAATCAGCTTTGACCAGCCACAAACCAGCTATGACCAGCCTGAAGTGTCGAAGACACAGCTTAAATCATCTTAAACCAGCTTAGAATCCCAGCTGGTCTTAGTTGGAAGTTTCCTTAGGGCTTGTTCTGCACCTGCGGTTTGCAACCCCCCGTGTATCTATCATTAGCTCAGTGTATGCTTTCAGTCCCACCTTTTTCTATTTGTGGTTTGCTTTGCACGGCATTATAGTCTTTTATTGTTATCAGATTTCCAGTCAAGTTTCTTATTCAGTACAGTGACATTTACTCTCAGAGGAACCACACATTTGCTTGTTTGTATTGTGTTTATTCCATTTCATTCTGGGTTTTTTCTCAAGTCATTTTCTACTACTCAAGTGAACATAGTATTAATCTCTTCATCGGTCTCATCATATTAATATCTCTTAAAACTTTTCTCCTGTGAAGAAGCACATTTTTGCGAAGTGGTTTCTCGTCCTGCATGCAATTTGTTCCAAAGGCTGGACGCTGTCTGAAGGGATGCTCGTCACCAGAAGGTTTACAGCTTGTGACATACCCCTTTCCAGCCGCAGAGTCAGTGTCCTGGTGGCTCTAACTTGCCTTGAATACTCTGTCCACAGCAGTAGTCTCCGCCGCATTTGTAGCTACAGACACCTGTTCAAACACGCACACGTTTCCCCATCCGCTCATTACGCCTTCAAATCCTGATAGCATCGTCTTAGCTCAACTCTTCCTGTCTCGACAGTCATTCTCGCACCTTCTTATCATTACATGTTAGTGTAAATCAAACTGCTTTCTTACACTGTTCGCGCACAGACCTGTATCAAGTACGGAAGCCCGTGAGGACCAGAATCCCAATATCAATATGTAGTACCCTTTCAAGTTCCATTTAAAACACCTAGATGCAAAACTGCAAAGTTTGTGATTGTGTTATTTAAAAGTTAATAACCTTTTAAAGTAAGTTTTACATTGTGTATGTATGAGATGACATGCTCTCATAACTTGGTTATTTACTTGTTTTATGCAGTTAGTGTTGTTAAATAGGCCTATTTCTTCTGATTATTAGCTGCTGTTCAGTATTGACGGGCATAAATGGCATAGATTGTTTTTGTAATTAGCTGTGTTAAAGGCAGGTAATCCACACTGAGGTGGTCTGCTATCGGAATTAAAGCCATCGTGTTGGTCATTATCTTTCGATAGCAGTCCATCTCATTGTGGATTATCCCTTACTTATAAATCTTCAGTTTAATTGTTCAAAGTCTATTCCATTAATTAAGCCACTGTTAGTCATTTATTTAGTAATAACATTCAGTATACAACTGTAATAACATTCAGTCTATGCTGAGTGAGGTTTTCAGTGCCAAAGTGAACATGCTGTCTGCAAGAACATTTTTTGTTGTGTGTCGTCAGGGTGTCTGTCTCTCACACCCCCGTCTTCTGTCTTTTCCCTCTTCCAGGAGGACCCCCCCTGACTGTAGTTAACCCCCTACCCCTCCACCACCCCCCCTGCCCCCCACCAACCGGACCAATCAGAAGCCATGATCTAACGAGGACACCTTGCTGGCCGCCATGAAAAGGCTGGGTGCCAACCGCAGCCGCATCCTGTCCGACTCCTGTGACATCATGGCGGGGCCCCAGGAGCCCCTGTACCCGCTGGCCCCCGACCCCCACACCGCCTACCTCCTCAGCCCCACCATGGACCACTACGGCACCCTGGAGTTCCCCCCTCCCTCCAGCCCCACCTCGCTGCCTCCGGAGTGCCTGATGTCCCTCAGCGCCCAGCTCTCCAACAGCGCCACCTACCCGTGCATGCAGTACAACTCCCTGGACCCGGGCGACCCCATGGCCCTGGGGGCCGGCGGGATCGGGGGCGGCATCCAGACCGGCGGGGCGGGCCACTCCGTCTCCATGGGGATGGGGGCGGGGCTCGGCCAAAGCGGGGCGGGGCACATGATCACCAGCGGCTCGGCCACCATCTCGGGCGGCGGGAAGGCCAACCGGCTCCCCGGCAACCTGCTGGACCAGCTGGAGAGGCGGGTCCAGGGAGGCGGAGGCGGGGGCGGGGCTGGGGCCGGCGGGGGGGCGGGGCCGGGGGCGGGGCCTCGCAACGGCTTCAGCACGCTGCAGTTCCAGCGCGGGCGCGTGGCCAAGCAGCGGAGCGAGAGCCCCGGGCGCATCCGCCACCTCATGCACTCGGTGCAGAAGCTCTTCACCAAGTCGCAGTCGCTCGAGTGCTCCGCCAAGGCCGCCAACGCCAACGGCGGCGCCGAGGGCGCCAAGGGCCGCCGCAGCAAGAGCAAGGACCGCGCCAAGACCGAGGGCGCCAAGCGCCGCCCGCGCTCCAACATGTCCGGCCTCTGGACCTCCGAGGACAACCTGGACAACGCCGACCCCGTCCCCGTCATCGGCAGCGGCGGCGGCGGGGGCGGGGGCAACGGCGTCGGCATCGGCATCCACCGCAACCCCGGCACCATGATGACGCTGGGCCGCACGGTGTCGGACGGCCAGGGCCCCGCCCGCTACTTCCCGCAGGGCTACAACACCATCAGCGGCCACATGCTGAAGGCCTCCAAGATCAGCAACGAGCTGAAGTGCCCCCCGCCCTGCCCCGCCCTGCCGGCGCCCCGGGGGGAGGCGGTGGGGGCCGGGGGCGCCGGCGAGGCCAAGCTGATGAAGCGCGGCTCCTGGTCCACGCTCACGCTCACCCAGGCCCGGCAGGTGTGCCAGAAAGGGCTGGCCACTCTGGACAAATCCATGCTCAAGTCCAAGTCGTGCCACCAGGACCTGGCCTACCATTACCTGCAGGTAGGAGGGAGAGTGAGTATCCCAGCCAGGGACCGGACTCCTCTTTAACTCTCTTTGTGTGTTTATACAGGCTGGTATTTACACACACATGCGCACACACACGCACATATATACACACACAGACACGTGCACGCACACACACACATGCACACACACACACGCACACACACGCACATATACACACACACAGACACATGCACGCACACACACACATGCACAGACACACACATACATACAAGCATATACACACATGCACAAACACACGCACATGTACATATGTATACACACATGCACAAACACGCGCACATATACATATGTATACACATGCACGCTCTGCACACACGCACACACACACACGCACACAAACACACACACACACACACACCAGTTTCAACCAGATGTTCACTATACTCCATGGATCTGTTGATTGCTGGTGATTGCTGTAATATGTTTGTTCACAGTCCTGCTTGTTGTATGTGTGTGTATCGTCTTGGAGCCAGAAATAAGACGTATTTGGTTTGCTCATTGAGGTTTTCCCATGTTGTGGCATTGTTATTTAATTGTCTGTATGGATTTGTTTAGCTTTGTAAAGCTTCAATTCGATACACCTTTTAATTTGGATTAGTCAGAATCTGAAATGAAATGAAAATTCTCAAATTGATGCCAGGATTAATTTGATGAGCGGGATATGATTTATTGGTGGAAATTGTCATATGAGCAGAGTTTGTCTGCACTGCTGGATATTTTCTCAGACCTCCCCCACCTGGGATTTGAACCCGCCATATGCTGGTTACAAGTCCAGCTGGCTCGGGAGAGGAGCGGGGAAATAGTTCTGAGGCTCCCTGACACTGCATGAGTGAGGCATTTTTTGAGGATTTCAGCTACACATGGTTCTAACCCACAGCAACCCAAAGCCAAGTGTTTCAGTTGTGTCCAACGATAAATGTGGACTGTTAGCAGATCATTTATAGCTTATCATAACAGGTATGATTATTGTAGTAAATATACCAGCACATAAAGTTTTATGTAGTAGAATTAATATAATATTATACATCAGCTTGCTAGTAATATTTTTTTATTAATACAGTATATTAACCTTTATTTTAATAGATATATTTATTGTTACTGGTGAGAACAGTGCAAGAGAACAGTGAAGTAGTGTGGGTGGAGATTTAAGAAAGTACTGTGAGTCAAGGCTCATCTACACCACATGTATGGGGGTGAAGGTTACACGCATAATTATACCAGGTATTAAATATAACCATAATTAACAGGGTCCAAGCAGCATGCGGCAATTATTCATTTTTAAGCTGTAAGGACACATGGTTGGATGAATGGTACAAACATTTCCTGTCGCTGTCCCAAAACTTGACATAATATTCCCCAGCTCAGAAGTCATCATACATACATGTTTCATGATGATCACTGCTAAGGCTCTCATATGCTCACTGACAAGTGATTGGCTGATGGTGGCCATATTGTTTCTGATGTTAGCGTAAGGGCTGATCAATTTCATTTCCAGTCTTTTGAGAAATGCAAACATTTCACAGTGTTTGTCGCTAATAGTGTCTGCAACAAAGATCAAGTTTTCCGGGTGCCATTATTGCACTTGCAATCAAAACTTGGAACGTTACTGGGGCGATTTATACATTTATTTAGTCCCTTGAATAAGTTAGATAAGATTATCATAAGATTATCAGAAGCACGGAAGTACATCCAATGCATAATATTTGTTCTATCATTGTGTTCTGCCTCAGCAATTTCACCTTCATCCTGAATAACCATGAATAACAGAATTATTTGGTGTCATGAGTGTATTTTATTTAGTGCATATGAAAGTGACTCATTTTGCATTCATTTTTCATGGAATAATTTTTAAAGGGAGTTGTCTGTTTTCTTAAGCGATACAGTCACAGTGAGGGCTGTTTTAACACATGAATACACAATATAAACACCTTCGAAGCACTGTTGTGTGGGGCAAAAGCAGGCCTGTCTAGGAGAGAGGAAAAAGAGAGGAGTGGCTCTTTAAAATGAGCCCAACTACCACCGTGTGGGGAAATTCAATTAGATTCAATTAAATCTTTTGTAAATTTTGTGATAAAATATTAGTATAATTAGTATAGCTCCTTATTTCAGAATTCCTGAACACAAACTATGCCTTACTGATGACTGTAGGAAATGCAGCTGTAATAAATGTGTTGGTGTGGGTGGATTTATGGGTGGGGCAGGGGGCTTGGTGTGGGTGGAGTTATGGGCCAGGCATGGTGGCTTGGTGTGGGCGGAGTTATGGGCCAGGCAGGGGGCTTGGTGTGGGCAGAGCTATGGGCTAGGCATGGGGGCTTGGTGCGGGCAGAGTTATGGGCCAGGCTGGGGGCTCTGTGTGGGCGGAGTTATGGGCGGAGCCGTGATGGTAGGGGTGTGTCCCGGTTCGGCAGGTTCCCCTCGGGGACTGGAACAGCACTTTGGGCCCGTCGCGGGGCTCCAGCGAGATCCCGTGCCGGAGGATGCGCAGCGGGAGCTACGTGAAGGCCATGGGGGACCTGGAGGACAGCGAGGACTCGGAGGGGAGCCCCAAGCCCTCGCCCAAAAGCGCCGCCCGCCGCCAGAGCTACCAGAGGGCCACCCAGCACTCCCTGAGCGAGCAGCTTCCACCGCGCAAGTAAGAGCTTCGCCAAACACGCCGCGCACCCACACACACCTGAGGGGTACCTGACACTGATGGAGCTCCAGAGCTGGCTGAGGGTGAAGTGTGTGTGTGTGTGTGTATGTGTGTGTGTGTGTGTGTGTGTGTGTATTTATGTGTGCATGTGTGTGTGTGTGTGCATGTGTGTGTGCGTGTGTGTGCATGCATGTGTGTGTGTGTGTGTGTGTGTGTGTCTGCACGCATCACTCTGTTACACACAAGATAAACTCTGAAGTAATGCCACAAGACATTTTGAAAATGTTGGTTTGTATTGGTCTTTACTGCCACCTACTGTCCTGTGGTTTATACTGACCAAGTGTCCTGTTCAAAAATTTTGGTCTGCATGCTTTCAACAAAATTCTGCAAGCACGGAATACTTGCTTGAACAAAGGATGAATAAATTGCCAGTGGACATTTTAATTCACAATATCCCCACTGCACAGGGCAAATTCTGTCTTAATTAAACAGTTCTTTACAGTTCAACACTTCCCCAATCATATGTGGTTTCCTGCAACACAGCTTAAAAGCAAGAAGCAGGTTTAGATTTATGCTCTGTGAGTTGCACTCAAAAAAAGCATTCAAGACTAAGTTACCATTTTTTCATCCATATTGTGTGCCAAAGTGAGATAAATGCCTATAACCTTGGTAAAGGACTGTATCCTTAACATTCACCTTAATGTCAGTTTCCTGAGCAGCCACGAGGTGGCAGCGTTCTCACAAGATCCCCAGGAAGCGCTGGTCACGTTCGTATCCGAACACGTTCAGAGGAAAAGGGTCAAATATGTCCCACAAAAATGGGTCAGATTTGTTTGAATTACAGTAGTCATTCACTCTGTTGGTAACATTCAGACTGATGACAACCCGAAAGATCTAGAAGCGATCCTTGCTTCTATGCTGTGCCGTATACAAACAAGGCAGTCACAGCGCTTCACAGGAGTCCTGATAAGTGTAGTAGTTATCAGGACACTTTATGGACAATACAACTACAGTACAGTGACTATGAAATTGACAACCCCCCCCCCTTGAAAATAATAGCTCACTTAGTCTAAGTGGGGCTTCCTGGTTGAGTAAATGAATGAATATAATCAGAAAACAAATAGTAGAGTAATAGTTTACTTCACCATAGAAACGTTTGTAGAATGCTGCACATGGAAGAATCCCGAGGTAAGTGGCGAAGCCGGGAGGTCAGAGTTCGGCAGAGACATTAACGCTCCCCCCTCCCCCTCCGTGTGCCTCCCTCCCGCCCCCCTTGCGGCGACGGGAACCTGCAGCTGCTGGGATTTTTCGCTGCTGCAGGAGGACCTGGGTCCACTGTGGTCTCCCCTGCAGAGCATCACGTCTCTGCACCGGCTGGGCAGGTCAGTGTGGGGGGGACGGGGGGGGACGGGGAGGGAGGGCCAGCATCCGGCCGCTCGACCCATCCCGTCCCGTGCGCACCCCGGGAGGCCCTCCGACCCCGGGGGGCGGCTCCGCGCTGTAGCTGGGTGTTTTTTAGGCGCCCTTGTCTGTGTCCCTGTCCAAAACCATCTCCGCTGACCGGCGCTTGCAGCTGACGCGGGGAAAGTTCCGGAGCTCGGAGCGCGGCGACGGTTTCCTCGGCGACGTCACCGCGGCTGCTTTACCCCGCGCGCTTTGTTTTACGTGCTCGCTCGCTTCTGCATGTCCGGAGCGGGGTCAGATCGATGCGTTTATGGATCTGGCCGGCCGCGAAAAAAAGCCCTTGGACATCTCCAGCAAGGACGATCCTCTCTCATCTGTGTCACTCCACTCTCAGACTGCTCATTTGCTTTCTCTTCTTTCTCTTCCCCCTCTGTTTTTTCTCCTTCTCTCACCCTTTTTCTCTTTCTGTTCTTCCCCTTTTCTCTTGTCTGTCCCTCTCTCTCTCTCTCTCTCTTTCTCTCTATATGTCCCCTCTCTCCCCCCCCTCCCCTCAGTTGCCTCCCTTCCCTGAGCGAGCTCTCCACCAATCGCAGCCTGGATAACCTGGACAGCCTGGACTGCATGGACGGGCCGGCCACCTCTCCCTTCCAGCCCTGGGACGACATGGACTTCAGCCAGGGCTTCGGCACGCTGGGCAGGAGCAGCCTCGCGGGCCAGGTCAGTCCCCTCCCACCCTGCGCCTCGCGGTCTCTTCTGAACCCCACCTGCCCCCCCCTCCCAATTACCGTTTCTCTGAGAGTCTTTCCTGAGAACCCCCTCAACCAATCAGGACTGAGAACACTAAAAGGAGAGCCTCACAGGTCCTAGTGCCAGACGTACGGGGCTAACGTTAATGCTAATGCTAAGGGTTATGTTAGCTAACCTTCGCCAACTTAAGAAACCTTATTTTTTCTGCTTCCCATAAACATTTTCTCATGGTGCTAACGTTCACAGAGAGAATAACGTATCGAGGGCAGCCTCGACCCCTTATGCACTCGTGTCAGGGGCTAACTACCACAGTGCAGTGCAGTCATCCTTTCTTCCATTCATCTTAGCCAACCCAGGTGAGGTTAGATTTTATTTCACTGACTTTTTTGTCTGGCTGTTGGAATGAAGAGCAGATCAATCCCCAATACCCCTGCATCAAATTTTAGGGACTTTTCATTTTCCCTTTTCGCTCACTCAGCAGCTAAGGGCAGTGGCACTGGAGAGGTACAATTAATCCACACTGCGAAGTGCTTTCCTCTCCACCTCTCTCTGTCTGTGTCGCCATGGAAATCACCAGGTTAGGGTCCATGCAGAGTCTTCACTCGGACTAATGGCTTTGAAAGGAGATCCGGAGATCTGTATCTATGGGGGTGGGAGTTATCCCAACATGATTTGCCCAGCGAAAGCTTAAACTTATTAAAACGCAGCGTGTTTTTCTCGTGAGCACCCAGTGTGCTAATAGTCTGCTCTTCAGGGCTCTGTAAATGAATGCATGTTTATTTTTTCATAAATCACCTTGGGGAGAAAAGTAAACTTTGACGCAGTGTGAATAATTCATAGATGATACCCGCAGTCATCTCTTTCCGGAGGCAGACAGCATTATCAGTATTCATAAGATGAGAGTCAATATGGGGTCATACGGGCTCTCGAAATAACGAACGTAAATAGTAGCCTACTCTTCGGCAGGAACAGGGAGATGTTTGCCCTGGAAGCAAGCAATTTAGAGAGAAAATGACTGTATATATATATATATATATATATATACTGTGCAGTCCATTAGTATTTGAACAGTGACACAATTTTTGTTGTTTTGGCTCGGTACTCCAGCACATTGGATTTGGAATGAAACAACAACAATGAGGTGGAGACTGTCAGCTTTAATTTAAGGGTGCATCCATATCCTGATCCGTGTAGGAGTTGCAGTTCCTTTTATACATAGACTCAAAGTAATTGAACAAATTAACAAATTATACAAAGTAATTGAACAAATTAACATAATCTTTAAATTCTTGGTTGCAAATTCTTTGCATTCAATGACTGCCTAGACATCACCAGACACTGGTATCTACCCTGGTGGTACTCAGCCAGGCCTGTACTGCAGCCATCATCAGTTCCTGTTTGTTTTTGGGGGTTTTTGCATTCAGTGTTGTCTTCTGCAAGTGAAACGCATTTTCAGTTGGATTCAGGTTGTGTGATTGACTTGACTTGTTAGCGTCTATAAAAGCCCTGCATATCCTCAGTAAATATGGTCCTTGGTGTATTATTATTTTGCACGTACTATAAGTATATTTCAGAAATTCTTGACAGCTGCAAGAGGCAGACAGGGTAAGTCAATCGTTCCCACTCCGTGTCACATTTCGGCTGTGTTTGCTTGAGGCAGGTTAGAAGGGGGGTGGGGGTGCATGTTCTGGAAGCCATTCCCCACAGGAGAGTGGTGCCCATGCCTTTGCAAATGCTAGCTTCTTAAACCTGGACAGGTACATACTAGCTCAAGCTTTCAAAGCCCTCCAACATTCTGATTTCACCCCCCAACCCCCCTGAGGACTTGTAGAGGGTCAACCCCCCCGCCCCCTTGCATGGCTGTTTTTGGGCCATGGATGCCCCCAAAGAATTCAGCTGTTTGTCCCTTTGTCTTCCCAGTTTCCCCTCCCCTTTCCCTGTCCCCCGTCCCCCAGCTGTCCCCTCTCTATGATTTGTTGTCACTGATGGAATCGGCACTTGTGTGCAAACATCACATTGACAGCACAGCAAACTGAGAAAGCACAGCGTCAACAAACAAATCCTGTGACCCTTCCCCTGTGAACTTTGACCTGTGAACCATGACTTGTGCTCAGAGCCAGACGGAAAGAGGAGGGGGCTTCTACAGAGGTTGGCTGTTTAGTTCGTTTGTTTTTTCTGTCCTCCCCCTGACTGTTGGCGAGCTCCAACCAGCTGAGCGTGTTCCAGAAACCTCTCTAAAGTTCACATGATTGCCTTCAGCTTTGTCTTAATTTAGTCTGGTGGCTTTTGAGTTCGCTGTTTCTGCTCTCCGTCAGTGGCAGTTGCTTACGGACAGGCGCCAGCGGAACCGAGCCTGTCTGATGAAAAATTAATATTCCAACTGGCGGCTAGCTCCTTGACAGGTTCAATCTGAGGACACAGAGCTGGGAGACGCACCAGAATTGTGCACATTAGCGTAGCAGCGAGTGCAGATTTTCATCTAACTGCCTCAATCTCCCGTTACCCTCGTTTTTCTGTGAGCCAATTACGGTCACCCTAATGTACGTTCTCAATGCAGCCGCAGACCTAGGACTGAACATCGATCTTGGAAAGACCCTAAATTTGCCACCAGGTCCACCAGGCCCCTAATTACAGTTTTAGCCCTTTGGGACTTATTTTGCCTTAGACTGCTCCCACCTGCTGCTAACAGGAGGAGCCAACCTCGTAATAGACAGGGTTGGCCCCGCCCCCCTGGGTCATTTAATAATGGCCCATCCCAGAATGCCTCAAGAGCCCAGCTTGGCCATGGGAAGTCCCAACAGGAGGGCTGCCAGCACCCGCCCCAGGGCCTGCGACCGGGCCCCCCTCCCCTCCCCTCTCACTGCCCCCCCAATACCCCTGGTTCTACCCCCATCCCTCACCCCAAAATCCTGCCCCGGCCCCCGGGCCCCAGCCCCCCTGGCTCAACCTGCGCGTGTCCTTCCAGATGCAGGAGCTGTCGGCGTACAGCGAGTCGGCGTACCGCCAGTCCGGCTGCGGGCCGGCGCCCATGCCGGCGCTGCCGCCGCTGGAGCCGCTGGACCTGCCGCTGGCCACCTGCTTCCGCTCGCGGAGCCAGAGCTACGTGAGGGCGATCCAGGCCGGCTGCTCCCAGGACGAGGACACGGGCTCGGCCGACTCAGACACCCCGCCCCCTACCACCACCGTGCGCACCTACAGCTCCAGCACCAGTGAGTTTTCGTATTCATTTTTATTTCAAATCCAATGTGCTGGACTATAGACCAAAGAAATTCTGTTACTGTCCCAATGCTTTTTAATTTAATTGCGTTTAAATTTGATAATACATTTTATTTATATAGCACCTTTCAAGCATGGAGCATAAAGTTATTTCCAAAGCAGATAAAAATAAGCACATGCATTGTTTATATTGTTTGGAATTGAGATAACCATAACATACTGTATATTGAGTATTCATGCCTAAATCTTATTTATGTATTGCTTTAAAATCCCAATAATTTCCTGGGTATTTTTGGCCCAGTCTAACATTTTCACAGGAGCTCAGAAGTAAACAGAACATAGGTGCTAAAGAGACCCAGCTGTGGAGGTGTAATGAGGATATAAAATGGGCTTGTGGGTGGCTGCGTGGAGGGACATGTTCCTCCTTTTCTATGGGTAGAGGTGCACAGGCTGTGGCATCCCCTGTGTGTCTCTGAGCACTCATTGGGGGCCCTGGGTCTCCTGGCCACAGTCGGGGGCCAAATTGGGGCCCTCTGGACATTGGCCTTCCACCCTCTTCTCTTTCCTACCCTCAACACTAGGAGGTGATAACCTGCCCGTGGGGAAAGGGGCAATCGCACACCAATAGGGTTTGGTTCTGAGAGAGAGTACGGTGCCGCGGGTTCCAGATGGTGTTTGGTTCTCAGAGAGAGTACGATCCAGCTGGTGTTTGGTTCTCAGAGAGAGTACGATCCAGTTGGTGTTTGGTTCTGAGAGAGAGTACGATCCAGCTGGTGTTTGGTTCTGAGAGAGAGTACGATCCGGCTGGTGTTTGGTTCTCAGAGAGAGTACGGTGCCGCGGGTTCCAGCTGGTGTTTGGGTCTCAGAGAGAGTACGATCCAGCTGGTGTTTGGTTCTGAGAGAGAGTACGATCCAGCTGATGTTTGGTTCTGAGAGAGTACGATCCAGCTGGTGTTTGGTTCTCAGAGAGAGTATGATCCAGCTGGTGTTTGGTTCTGAGAGAGTACGATCCAGCTGGTGTTTGGTTCTCAGAGAGAGTACGATCCAGCTGGTGTTTGGTTCTGAGAGAGAGTACGATCCAGCTGGTGTTTGGTTCTCAGAGAGAGTACGATCCAGCTGGTGTTTGGGTCTCAGAGAGGGTACGATCCAGCTGGTGTTTGGTTCTCAGAGAGAGTACGGTGCCGTGGGTTCCACCTGGTGTTTGGATCTCAGGGAGAATACGTTTGCCACAGGTTCTAGCTGGTGTCTGAACAGCAGCAAAAACTGAGTGTACAGTGGCCTGACTCTGCCTAATGTGGCCTGACAGGTTCCCACTGACACAGCTAGTTCCATTTTTCCCCCGTGACACCCACACACTCATGTGCACATACACACACACACACACACACAGACAGCACTGACCTACATTCTGACAGCAGAGACAACTGTTGGAGCGCAGTGGAGCGGGGAATGGTGGCGGCAGGGTGGGGTGGGAGTGGTGGGGGAGGGGGGGGTTCTCTTACATCTTTAGCTCGTCAGCTTGAGCAGAAGTGCTGAAAATCGGAGCCAAGAGCCTCGTGTCTGACAGCCATCCCTGCCAAATTAACACGCTGAATCTGACGGGCTCGGCGGCTGGCTGGAGGGGAGGGATTTGATTAATCGCCGCACCGCTACTCTGCGGAGAGGTTCACATGAACCCCGCTGACTCAGTTACACGCCGAACCTTTCCGTCTGTGAAACTGGCAGAGCTGCAGCGATTAGTGGGTTTACCTTCACCCCACGAATCCTTCAGATTGGCCTTTTTTGTGTACTAATGTAGAACAAATTGGGCTTTTACTTGTTTTTATTGAAAATGGAATTCTTCGACCTCAGTTTTGTGGTCAACACTCGTATTTCACTGTGAAAGAGAGCGCAGCCATAAATTTAACCGACGGCAGGAGATCTAGTTAAATCCTTCCCATGGAACTCATTGTGGCTTCTCATTTTGCTTTGAAAAACAAACAGTGAATGACATGATGGAGTTTGAAAAGGGCTGTCCAGCTACATTTTTAACCTGATTATTCATTATTTTAAGCAAAGGCACGTTGTTGATAATTGGGAAGTCCTCCTTGGGATAATGGGAACGACAAATATTAACTGTTGGGGTTATTGCAATATTGCAGTGTTTGTGGGCCTCCACAAATGAAACCTATTTCTTGTGGGTCTCTTCATTTTTTTTGAAAAGAAAAAACTGTGTTGGTTTTTCTGCGTCCAGAGAAGGCTCGGTGCTTAGGCATTTCCAACTTAGCGTGTCCGCACAAAAGTAGCCAGAGCATCATTTGCATATAACAATTAGAGAGGATTTGACTGGTCTTATCATTTTAGCGATGTACATTGTAACCCCAATGACTGAAACCCTGCCAAGGGGGAAAGCAAAGCAAGCTGATTTCAACACAGGCTATTCTATGTTGTTGTTGGGTTTTTTTTGTAAGAATCATTTTAAAATATTTCTGGGCCATATGTGAATGCAAAAAAATATGAAAACAACACATCAACAAATAATTCACGGATGTCAGTTTCCTGGACCATTAAGTTAAAATTCACTAGTCGCCCTTCAGATGAACATTCTCAAAGTTCCCTTGGAACCATGGAGTCAATGTGGTCCATTGTTGAGCCCGAGATTCTCGATTGTGAGTCACCACCCTTCTAACCAATGAGAAGGCTGTTGAGACTGCCATTGGCAGAGGTGAAAAGGCCAGCGGGTGGGTTTTAAAAGGCATGTGCCTAGCAAGCGTGCTTGAATACTGCTTTTAACGCACAGACACAATCCAAGGCCAAGAGGACAGAGCCTGCCGGAGGGTTTCTCTCTATAGAGTCAGTGGTGCCGGTGGTAATGGGGCATGCTTTGATTCACTTAAGAGCACTTTGTGAAAATATGCCTTTAGAATAAACTGGAAATAGCAGACAGTCATGTGGGCGGATTGAGATTATTCATCTTCCTATGGTTCTGCTTTTTGGTTTTCCCTTAAAAATAATGATTTATTAATAAATGAATTGGATCTATTTTGTCATTTAATGGAGCATTTAATCAAAACAGTGCTTGTTTCCAAATTATATTTGAATATGAAAACAGTAACTAGAAAAGTAACCTATTCAATTAAAAGAATAAAATCAATGGACAGTTAATTTGGATAATACTTAAATTGGTTTGCATGTGGTCTGTTTCCATAGTAACCGAAGGTGGAGTTGTCTACAGGACAAATGCAAATTTGAGAAACGGGGGAAAATAATGTTCTCAAGCAGAGCTTAGAAAAATCAATAGCGGGATTTCCAGTTTGTGTGAAATATAACAATATGAGAGTGTGAGTCATGGGGAAAAAACTGGAATGAATGCAAAAATAATGAGTCTCATTTTTGCTGAAGAGAAGATTTTAATTCTCAGTACAGTTACTATAGCCCTTTCCTTCCTTCCTGTCTTATTTACCTTGTTCACTAGGTAAATTTAATGGCCTGCATGTGAGTCTTAATTTGCCCTATCCATCAATGCACATGGCAGCACCGGAGCTAATGAATGTCTCTAACTAATCGCAATGACCCTTTCCTAGGCATATAATTCATGAGTCATTTTTATTTATTTAATTTACAAATATTTTGACATTCTTAATCCTATTATTTTCAGATTTTATGGGAGTCGTTTTATATGTATGATTGTTTTGTTTTTTCAGTGGAGATGCTACAACATGTAATAATCATAATAGTTATGATTTATTGTGGTTGCTATTATGATTATTATTGATGTGTTGATTCTTGTTGTTATTTTGTTGCCTTGACGCCGTCGTAATTGTTGTGATTATTAATTTCCTTCTGTGTATACACGACGCCACATTCAGTTAGGCCTACTCTTGCTTTGTTACAATGAACCGTTATGAACGCTACTAGCCTCTGCTTGCGTTATCTCGAACGTGACACACCCCCCGCCTGCGTTCATATGACAGAAAAAAAACATGCTACGAGCTGTGTAAACCAATCAAATTTTGATTTGGGGCGAGCAGGCGCAAACGTGGTTGTAGTCGTGTGATGGTGAAACAAAGACCAATGAAGATGATCTTAGTCTATTATCGTCCACGAACAAATAAACCGCGGGGGGATTAGGGGGGTGATTGTTTTTGTGATGCATATTTGTAGGGCTAAAACCCTAAGAATGTAGCGGAAATTCAATTGGTACATTAACGAGATTGAAGGCACCATGTGTCCAATGATGTTAGAATGAGGGCGGGTTTTTAAAAAATATTCTCCAATCATGTTTACCGAGGGTGTTTCCAAATTGCTTCTTTCTTTCCGCGACGTGGATTGTTGAGCTGGAGAGATTGTGCGGTCACGGGGACCCAGGCAGCAATTCTACATCAATTACGAAGACATAACCAAAAATAAAAAAAATGTTCTTTAAAAAATTAGGAAAAAACTGATAATTGCCCGTCAAACGGAAAAGCAGTGGGAGGAATGTGTTAGAACTGGAATTCGGATATTGAAGTTACAGACGCTTCCATCGATCAAGAAACCAGAAAGAAAATGATGGGTTGTTGGTGAGTAAATATCATCAAACATTGCTGTTATTTACGTAGCTGGTTAGACGTAGTTAACCCAACTGATGATGCTACATGTAATTAAACGTGCTGGCAATTAATAGTTGCTATAGCTGCAGAATTGGCACTCATGAAGCTTGACTATCCATTCCGTGTGTTAGCTGGCTAGTGTCCTAGCTACTGTAAACTATTTACGCTGTAAACGTTAGTTAAAACTCAATGGAATTTTGGCATCACTTGTTAGCTAGGTAGTTAAGTCCGATGACTAGCTTGTTTGCTTGCTATACCTTGACTAGCCGACTGTATAACTGTCTATACACGACACGAACAAATACACAGCGAGCTAAATACAGTATTTATCGCGGGTTTAGTACTTAGGCTATATGCTGTGAGCAAGGCAGCACGATGCTTGCAATCATAGGTAATGCTAACATATTAAGGTTACTTGATCATTTTGGTGTTGTATTCTGGAAAACCGGGTAGTCTAAAGTTCAGTTATCTCCTTGCCTACACCGATTAAATGTTGGACTGACAAGCAGCTGGCGATTGTCGTGTTGTTGTTCTTATTTGGCAACCCTTGTATGTGGCGAAAAAGTTTATTCTGATGACCAGATAAGGTAACTGCTGTCTAAATCATCCGCATGTGTCATTTCATTTGGGAGGCCAGCGCATCCAGCTCTGATTGCATAGTTCTTCCCCCAGTGGCATTAGACGGAAACGTGGTTACCCACGGCAGTTACAGCGAAGGCAAGGGCTTATCTCAAAAAAGAGAGAAAGTTTTTGCTTAGTTTTGGCAGGCTTTCTGTTTTACCCCTTAGTATATTATTTAGTCGTTTCTTAGTCACAGGCACAACGTTTTGTATGTTTTTTGTACGTTCACTATTGTTTTTTTTTTTGTCCAAGGCTTATACGATGCTGTGACCCTTAAATGAGCGAACACGTGTTGTTAGTCGAGCCATAAGCCCGTACACTGCAAGATATCACAGCCGATTTGGGCGTCCCAAACACATGTTCAAGATCGGACGAAAAACGGCATGTCGCGAGCCTACACTCATTGCTAACATACCGCGATGCGACAGAACTGAAGACTGAGAGACGCTAAAAAAATATATAATAATAATAATAATAATAATAATAATAGAAAACAACTTTCCATTGCTTTGTCCTGACTGGTTGCATGCGACACCTAACATACAGTGCGATGTGGTTCAGTTCTGGCTCATCGCTCGCTTTGTCTTAGTGGTGTGGCATCTTTTTGAACAAATCATTTTAGGGAAAGAATGGATTCGTTCCTTTGGTTCAGCTCTCAGTAAGATGCAAACTTGCCATTCGCTGAAGCTACAGCTACTCCTGTTTAACAGTTTTCACCATTGGGCTCTGTAGTAGCCACTAGCCAATGACGGCATTGATCCGTTTGAGCATAACAAAGGTTTGCTGTTGGAATTCACCTACAAAGGGCAGGTGATGACTTATTTCTGAGCAGTTTTTCAGAATGAGCCTGCGCGACTGAGTTGGGTACTCTTTAGCCACCTAGAGTTCAGTCGTTGCACAGATCTTTTTCTTGTTTGCGAAGTTGGAACCAATCCCTGGATAACTCTCGTTCCCCTTCACTAGGAACTGGAGTCAGTGAATGAGAGCGAGAACGAGGGCCTTAAGTCAGAACTAGTCACTGCATGACTCTCATTCTTGGGACTCTGAACAAGATCAGTGAAGGAACCGGTGAACGAATCCATGAATGAATGAGTCACCTACAACTCTCTTTGTAGTTGTGAGAGTCCATTTTGGCCACGTCAAGCCCAACCATCGATGTGCCAGATTTCTTTTAAATGTGTTTTTCTGTGCATAGCCAGTAGACTAAAGGTGCTGACAAAAACTGCTGTCTGTTGCTCTTCATCCATGGCGACCCTCTCCTCTTCTAGTTGGCAGGCGACGCGTGCAAAAGTCTGTGCCTTGTGTGTGCACAGTTGACAGGGGCAAGACTGCAATCATGGTCAGTAAATGTGAGGTCCTCCCGTGATGTTAAGACTTAAAACAATGTGTAGTATAAACTGACGGTTTCGTTAGCAGAAAGGGGAAATATACCCACTGCATATTTAATAGGCCTCTTTGTTTTTGTTTATTGTTCTGCATTTGTTGTCAGTTTCGATGCCAGTCCCGTCCTCGAGGGAGAGAGGTGTTTGTGGGAAAGCTCCACTGGGGCAAGATGTCCGATTCGGATGCGAGGGTACCAGCAGCGCTTCTAATGGAGTTTGAGAAGCTTCCTTTGGACTCAGGGAGCAGAACACGTTTAAATGCCATTTGCGGTACCTTTTCACACATGCGATACCGACACACTGTTTGTAGCAATGTCGATTCAACTTGTTTGCATTCTGAAATTTCTCCTCTGTATGCGGTTTTCCACTGGTGGTGTCGGGTGTGACAGTCCGGCCAAGTATTCAAATTTGATGATGCAGACACGGGAAAGAGCAAGCATCTAAAATCCAAAACCTGTCTTTAAAATTAGTGTTTAGGCTATGTTTTGCTCAATATTACAGTGTCAGGCGACATTGTTTGTTGTCTTCTTTCTTCAAAATATTCTACTTCTGGATTATCTTCTAAAAAAAAAAAAAAAGCACTCAGTGTGCTCCTGGTAATAGCTTTCTTACCAATGGAACTCTGGTATTTGGAGTGTGACAACAAACCTTTGTGACCACCAGTCACCACAATTGTCGCCAAATCTACCAAAATTAAAAAATGACTGATAGCCACTTTAACTGCTTTAGACAACTGTAACTGCTAATTCCATTGCAACAGAAGGCACATCAGAAGAATATATCATTCTGATGGTATTGTGTTGTTAAAAAATTGCAGAACATCATGGCTCCTGTCAATTTATGGTGTCAGAAACATTGATTGGCAAGAACCTTGATGATTGGTGGCAGCCCATTGTTAATTTGTACAAGTGTTGGGTCTCGGTTTGTTTAGCCTGTTCTGCTAATTGACTGCAGTCAGTTTAACTTTGCTAACTGGAGCCTATTAAGTGCAATCAATGACTCACTGATTTAAAGCAATCATTTTGTTTGATGGTGGAGATAAAAAAAAATGATTGGCTCAAACAAGTCAATGACTAACAGCTGGTTCTTGCTTCACCAATTTTAAGGTTAAAAAAACCTCGCTGTCCCATGGCTGGCATTGAGTCCTTTGTTGAAGTGACAGTAGGCGTGCGATTTGACTGATGCAATGTGATTTGATCTGGCAGGCCTCTGGTTTGAGGTTCCAGATGCCTGGGAAACACATTGTATTGTGGGTGTTGAAGTCTGTTAAAGAGATTCTCTGTGGCTGCCCAAGTTTCAGCTGTACTCAAGGGATTCAGAAAGACATTGTTGTATTGGCCTTATCCCTTTAAGTGAGTGTGTGTGCATATTGGAGAAATAAAAAAATATAAGCAGGATATAAAAAAACATTTATGAATCTGTTTTACTTCAATTCTTTTTTTAGTCATACACATATGTGGTTTGTGGTGCTGGGGTTGGGTTTTCAGAGCAAACATGTGGGTTGGATCGCCACTGATTCTGTTCCACCTGGCACTGTATTACAGTAGAACGTGCTTGTTTCTTGTCAAAATGGGATTTTCGACACTTAGCGATTCAACAATTCCTGATCTTAAATTTATGATTGGTGAATCCAGCAGATGGGTGAAGCAGCAGAAGCTGTTTGAGGTGAGGGGGGGGGGGGGGATTTCCAGTGCAGATACTCACATTAACCTATCCCAGAGTGCTTTTCTGCCTGTTGACTGCCATGAGAGCTGAAAGCTTGATGGTGGATCCGGGCGCTATCTTTAGCCTCCGGAGTGCTTTATAGTTTTTATTCTCTCTTTTCGTTCTCAGCTTTGATGGCCTCCTGCTCGGAGGCTGGTTTAATGCATCTGGTTTCATTGGCTGGATCGATAATCCACCGGCTTCCTGTCAGGGTCAAGCAGCCAATGCCGGGCTTCGTTTCTGAAGCTGACTTCCTGGTACTGTTGAGAGATGTTGCTCTGTTGCGTTAGTGCAGCTGGCTCCAGTACAGGTCTCTCAGCCACATTTCAATGGTTCATTGGTACCAATACAGTCAAAATACAAGTAAATCTTTTTTCCCAGAAGAACATGTAGCACAATAGGCGTATTCTTTGTTTAATGTCTCCCCATGCGCTGGTTTGTTAAGTTATTGTATCATTTGGACTGTTTTTTTCATATTTTGTGGACCAGTCAGGGACAGTTTGCATCACTGCATGACACTAGGGAGGGCGGTGTCTCACACGTTTAGTAATGGCTCTGGACTGTCAATCACACTGTGCCCGGACCCTGCCTGGACTTCATGACCTTGTAATGGTCCCGCCTTTTTTCTAGTCTCGGTGTAAGTCACTCTGGGCCCGAGCGTCTGCTAAGTGGCAGTAATGTGACGCAAAGCTGACTTGCGGTGCGGAGAACTCGGTCAGCGTCTCACGGCTCACCGACGCGAAGACGCCGGAGGCAATTGGTCAGCGCGGGATGCGCGACCTGCTCTGTGATCGCGTTAGCGCGGCTGTCCCCCGGTGAGAAACCTGACCCGGTTCGCCCGTCCTGACGCCTCGGAGCGGAGCCTGAGCTGAGGCTAGAGCGCGTTTCTCAGAAGGCGGTGATTCACGCGCCTTCTGGGAATTACCGCGGGTGAACTTTCACGGGGCGAGAGCTCTGAGTCACAGAGAAGATGCGCTCCTGCCTTTCGCCAGGTTTCGCAGACAGGATGCAGCGGCGCCATTCATTTCACGTAGGGTGGCGCTTGCGGTCTGTGCCAAGCAGTCGCCGTGCCCGAAATTACACGGATATTTTCGCGCCGCAAATCGAGCCGCTTTGAATCGGCGGGTCTTTTCTAAAAATCTCCGCCAAGCCGGGAGGAAACGGCGCTCTCGTCGCCCGTGGGTAGCGCGCGGCGGGGTGCGTTTAAATCCAGAGCGTTGGCGGCTGGCTGGCACGCGGTGAAAAGAAGGGGAGAGGAAAAGCAGGGCCTTTCATGGGACCACATCTGTAACGCTGCATCCATTTAGCAGCCGCTGCTTCACACCACCCACATGAAGCGCGGGGCAAAGCCAGAAATCACTGCATAATCGGACGCCCTCCCAGTGACGCGGCTGCTTCTCCCTCCCCGCTGTTGGGCGCTGCATGGCTTCCTAGACGTCCTCTTTGTATCGGTCGAAAAGGCGAACGGAAACGGAACAAAAAACATATTGCCTTCTGCTGCTTGTGCTTAGAAGAGGTTTGTTTGGCCGTTGCTGTAGCAACGCTGAGCCGCTCGCCAACAGAGCACTGCTGAAGTGGGTCTTGGTGGGTCTGGTGTCAGTGTTGTACACACACACAACACGCACTGTGACATCATAAAGGTGCAATTCCGTATACTGCTCACTTTGACATCATAAAGGTGGAATTCCTTATAGTGCTCACTGTGACATCATAAAGGTTCACTTCCAAATACTATTCCCTGTGATATCATAAAAGTGCAATTCCATATACTGCTCAGTGTGACATCATAAGGGTTCACTTCCAAATACCATTTATTATGACATCATCAAAGGTTCACTTCTCTTGCACATGTAAAAATTGGGAGAGAGATGCAGGGGAAATAGGTGCGAGGGGGGGAACAATCCCACCATGGTTGTCGCCAATTTTAGGCAGGGCCCGTTTATTTCCAGTGCCGTCCTGGAAAGCCCGTGGTAGGAACCGTCTCCATATCTCTTCTGCTGGCTCTTCTCCTGACCCGGGCACTCCCATTTTATGAGTGTCGCTCAGATCGTTGCCCAGTTCGCCACCCGCCCAAACAAATACCTTCTGGCCACCTGCGTCAAGTCACGCCCTCGCGCCAGGCCAAAAAACACGCCAGCAATTTGGCACATAAATCTGAACACGCTCTCGCCCGCTAAACACAGGCCGCAGTGTTCATTTAGAGAGGGAGGTTACAAAGGAAATTACTTTTAGAATAATTTTTTTTCAGGCCAGAGTTTTGCATTTGCGTTGTAGGAAGTAGGAAGACACCCAGTTTAGGAGATTTTTGCCCCTTAATATTCTGCAGCCTGTGCTCTGAATTTCCATTCAGCATTATTAGCAGTTGTGGGCAGTTATAAGGCCTGCATAGATTGCGTGGGTGTTTACGCTGTAGACACAATGGGCTAAGGGAGGCGTCCAGGCGGGCTGACTCCGGTCAGTACGCAGCGGTGTAAATGGCTGCTTTTTGCGGTGCAGCGCTGAAGTGGTGCGGGACAGAGGGGTTTTTTTTTATCCTCAGCGGTTACAGGAAGTCGATGTCGCCTTCCTGCTGGAGGAGCGCTCGACGCGCGACCCGCTTCCGCCGCGGTCAGACGTCGGGAGACGCGCTCGTCCCGCGAACGTCTCCCGCGAAAGGGGTCCCGCTCCTCGTCTCGCTGGCGCACTCCGCTCGAATTTTACAAATTGCCTTCGGAACAATCCGTCGGTTTTATTCATTCATTTAATTTTGTTTTGCCGTATGAAGCTGCTGTTTACCTACAGTAGGCTGAAGCCTGAAGCTCCTTCCTCGTGCGTCGTACAGAGTGTAATAGGCTCTCGAGTTCGGGGTCCTTTCTGGAGCCTCCTCGTTATTTATTTTGATGAGGCCCGTTTCTGTTTACGGGTCAGGGCGCACATGCGAAGGAGCGGTGGGCTACCTTCCCTCTTTCCGGAGACAGAACCGCAGAACAACCGGGAGAGGCTCACTGAGCGCAGAACCGAGCGGTTCACCAGCGGTTGCGTTGTGTGTAGTCGTGCTTGTTTAATCCCGTTCGCATGGGTCAGACTGCCAGAACACGCAGGTCTTTTCTCCTTTCGAACAGCTCCGATTCTTCACGGAAGGGAGTGATTTGGAACTTCACAGACTCCGATAGCCTGTGAAAGTCCCTTGATTTGTTGTAACAGGTTTTTTGTGGTGGGGGTGGGGGCCGTGTTTAGGTTTTGCCAGTTAGGCTTTGCCAATTGACAGATTTGCAGGGTGGAAAAAGCTAATTACGAAGTAGCAGTTTGGTTCATTTTCACCAGCTCAGTTAGTTACACTCATTTGGCTGGAGCCACACAAAATGACTGGCCATGACCCGGGAGGGGGGTTTTTGGGGGGGGAGGGGGGTAAGCGTGGTGGGGAGGGGCACACAGCTCCACAGAGGTTTAAGAGAAACATGCTGTAAAGCCCTGTAGCACATTAAAGAGCGATTTGTGGAAATGTATGCAAAGCTAGGCTCGTAAATCATGACTAATTAGGCTCTCTGTATTGCTGAGCGCTCTCAGCACAGACCCGACTGTCTGTATTACTGTGCTGCACTGTGTGCTCAGTACAGACCCGGCTGTCTGTATTACTGTGCTGCACTGTGTGCTCAGTACAGACCCGGCTGTCTGTATTACTGTGCTGCACTGTGTGCTCAGTACAGACCCGGCTGTCTGTATTACTGTGCTGCACTGTGTGCTCAGTACAGACCCGGCTGTCTGTATTACTGTGCTGCACTGTGTGCTCAGTACAGACCCGACTGTCTGTATTACTGTGCTGCACTGTGTGCTCAGTACAGACCCGACTGTCTGTATTACTGTGCTGCACTGTGTGCTCAGTACAGACCCGACTGTCTGTATTACTGTGCTGCACTGTGTGCTCAGTACAGACCCGACTGTCTGTATTACTGTGCTGCACTGTGTGCTCAGTACAGACCCGACTGTCTGTATTACTGTGCTGCGCTGTGTGCTCAGTACAGACCCGACTGTCTGTATTACTGTGCTGCACTGTGTGCTCAGTACAGACCCGACTGTCTGTATTACTGTGCTGCACTGTGTGCTCAGTACAGACCCGACTGTCTGTATTACTGTGCTGCACTGTGTGCTCAGTACAGACCCGACTGTCTGTACTACTGTGCTGCACTGTGTGCTCAGTACAGACCCGACTGTCTGTATTACTGTGCTGCGCTGTGTGCTCAGTACAGACCCGACTGTCTGTACTACTGTGCTGCACTGTGTGCTCAGTACAGACCCGACTGTCTGTATTACTGTGCTGCACTGTGTGCTCAGTACAGACTGGCGGCTCGCTCCTGTAGATACAGTGTGAGTTGCAGGTTGGAGAGCGGCAGCCAGTGCATTGGTGGCTGTACTGATTGAAACCTTTAAAGTTTTATGAACGGGTGTGCCTTTAGTTTTGGGAAAATTATTGGAAAAAAATATAGTCATTGCAGAAAGGGGATGAAACGTAATGCAGTGATGTCATCTCATGGGTTGAACCATGCACACATACACACACTCACACACACTCACACACTGACACACACACACACATACGTAAACTCGCACACTGACACTGTGAATGAAGCGGATGACACACTGCGTGGGCAGGCGGTGAGTCACTCGCACGTGGGAGCAGTCCTAAGTGACGCACGGCATTGCTGCTCGGTAAGATCAGCTTTTCTGCAGCCATTCATGAGATTCAATCAAAGAAACGCTGTCCCGTCCTTCTGCCCCGTCCCTCCGCCGCTTCTCCTAACCCTGCTTTTAACGCCCCCCCCCCCTTCCGTGTGCCCTCGCACACTGTAGCCTGAGCAGCGGGACTCTCCCCGCTACCGCGTAGCACACAGCACTGCAACTGCGGTATCAGCGCTAAGCTAGCTAGCTTCAGCCCGGGCCCTCCTGCTGCTCTGAGCTCAGCGGGTTCCCGCTAGGTGGCTAGGAAGCTACGCTAAGCCCGTTAGCCGCAGCCCGTTAGCCGCTCTCTCACCAGCTCCTCCAGCGGTCAGCCCTCGTGAGACAGTACACCATCTTCTGCCTGTATCACACAGCAGCTTTACTCCTCTGGCGAACGCAGCACGTTACAGTCACTTTTTTCACTGTAACCTCTCGCTGGTTCTCAGCCAGGGAGACACGTTTTAGGTCCCCACCAATGGAAATAGTTAAGAATCGTTCATCTGCCTCATCAGCTCTGCGCGGGGAAGGAGTACACTGTTTTTGTCTTAGCACATGGTGTGCCTTGCTTTGAACATTCCCTGGTCAGATGGTCAGTTCCTACTAAGCCTACTGAGTTACGGCAGGGTCCTCCTAAATGTCTTCTCCCAAAAACAGATTAGACTGAATTGAGATGAAGGAATTGTACACGCGGGCCGTCACAGTAAATACTCTCAGGGCTTGGACAGGCGGGGGCGGGGTCACGGCAAGGCTCTGCCCCACCTCCCACTGCGCTTACTCGGTCATGCTCGCTGCCAGCCTTCCCATCATGCACCAGGGCTCCACCTCTCCCTCGTAAGAACCGTCCTAGAGCGGGCTGCCCTTTCTCCCGTCTTTGTTTTCACCATGTCTCAGAAGTCACTCAAGCACTGGAGGTCCTCTTCCCTCCTCCCTGTAAACAACTAAGCTGTGATACTCTAAAATACAGGCCTACCTTGACAATATTGTGACTGAGCTGATTGTACTAAATGGCTACGTGTCTCGTACAGATCTAATGACAGGATGAAGGTGCTAATAGAAGGATAGATAGAAGGAGTGTAATTATGTCTCATTATGCGACACTCATGGGTGCTGGATCAAGATTTGCCTGCAAAGCTAAAGCTTTCTTCCACCTGGTGGGTGGAGGGGGGAACGACACTCACAGATGCAAAAGAGCCCTTCCTTTTGGTGCATTTGCATGTGACCGTGACCCCTCCTCCGGACACGAGTTGGCCACGCCCCCCGTTTATTCCCAGCGGGGTGGCGTTTAACCCCTCCCACGAAGCCGGTTGCCATTGGCAGCGGCGGAGCCTGCAGCCGCACGCTGTCGTTCCGGCGGCTCCGTTCCGTCCGTTGCGTTACGTGCTAATCGTTAGCCCGTTAGCGGCGGCGCAGTCGGTTTTGAGCTCGCGGCTGTTGGAGAGGGAGGGAGAGAACGCTGCTCAGCGAGTCGGCTTCACTGACACCTGTTGAGGAATTACCTGTCTCCGTGGAAACCCCAGGTGTGCTCTCCTCTCCCATTGCCTTGGTGGACAATGGATATATTGTTTTTCTCAAACCAGTCACACAAGCTCAAATCAGATTTCAGTTCTGCAATCCGGTCAACGGCCCCACTGCCTGTATATGAAATGAAACAGAAAAGTTCTGTGATTCATGGCTGTTGTCATCTGACACTTTTATAAAGATAGCTTGCACAATTATGTCAGGCATGTGTCCAGTATTAAACGGTGGAAGGGACTTCTCATTTTTTAAAAATATTTCAGCTGACGGCCGCCTGAGCTGGAGATTGCTCTCGGTGCGCCCCACTCATCTTCAGACCCCTCTGATCAGAGCAGGTGTGTGAGAGCCAAAATCTCTGTGCCAGCCGTGGGAACGATCAATAACCGAGCAGAGAAAAAACTCCACTTCCCATCAGTCCTGGCGGATTAGCGCTTGATTGCTGTATTTCTCACTGTCAGCAGCTTCGGCGCTGTTAGCCTTAGGTGTCCTCAGGCCCTTCCTCCTGAAGCCCACTTCCTGGTGTTTTCCTTGTGTGTTTGTCAGTGAGCTTTGCAGTTCTGCTGTTCAGTGAATAAAGATGCAGACGCAGACACAGTTTACTGCACGGTTGCCTAAGAGACGCAGTTCTCTGCACGGTTACCTCGGAGACGTGGTTCTCTGCGTGGTTACCTCGGAGACGTGGTTCTCTGCGTGGTTACCTCGGCGACGTGGTTCTCTGCACCCCTGGCTGCGGGAGGGACTGCACTCATTACCCCAGGAAAGAAGGCTCCGGTCAGGGTTGAGACGGTTGGGCGACAGCACGGCTAGGTCACCCGCTGGCGGGAATGTGCCCCCCTGCTGTGGAACGGCGTCGTGTCCGGCGTCCGCCGTGCGAGCCTTCAACAGTCGGGGAATTCCCGGCGCGGAGGGGCCACGCTGGGCCCTGACCCCGCGTCCCAGGGCCAAACCCCCCCCCCCCCCCCCCCCCCCCCCCAGGGGCCCAGCTCGTCGCGGTAATCGGCCACGCAAACGGCTCGCGTCTATCCCAGGCACGAGCGGAATCCGCTGCGCTCCCGGCTGATTATGTTTCCCATTGTCCTTGGCTCGGTGCCGGCGGGGGGGTGGCGGGGGTGGGGGGGGAGGGGGGGGAGGGATGGTCTCCAGACTGCCAGGCTGGCTGTGGATTCCAGAGTAAGCATCAGTCCGTTTGCGAGCTTTCTGTGGGGGATTGAGTTATGTGCCTGTTTGTGCATGCAAGGCCTTGGTCAAATAATTGTTTTAAATATTTAAACACTTTTGACGTCAGCAAAATTCCTAAATATTGCTGACAGTTTGGCCGCATATTGCTGGCAGTTTTCATTTTCTTTTTCTTTTCTTTTTTTGTTAAGGAAAAATATTTTAAGATTCGGCGCCGTGAAGTATGTCCGTAAACGATAAAACACATAAACAAATCAAGGCTGTCAACATTGCCCAAAAATGCAGTTTATTCCTTCTAAAACAAGACCAGGTCAAAACCTAGTATATGGCTGGACCTAACACACTTAGACCTAACACATTGGCTGACCAATGGTGTCACTTCATCACTCAGTCACTCAGTCAGTCACAGACATTCGTGTTTATAGGGCTGGCCCCGCTGTTGCGGTCCAGCCAAAAACACTGATAAGTTTCTTTTAAGCTATTATGCGCTGAAACCAACGTGAGTTAAATATTAGGGTGCAGCCCTAGTCCAGACAGACGGGAGGGTCCCGTTTGGAGAGGGCGTTGTCCCAGTTCGGCAGGCTGCTTGCCGGTGTTTTCAGTGAAGGCGGGGCTCGGTGGGCCTGCTGCAGGGCGGGGTCTCAGCCTTGCCCTGCTGTAACTGTGGGGGCCGCAGCCGCAGAGCCAGTTACATTCCTCCGGATGCCCAGCCACAGAGTCCCTGCGGGGGCGTGTGCCAGCCACCGCCCTGCCAGCTGTTTATCCCACAGCCCTCTGGCTTTCCCTCCGCAGGAATGAAGATAATTATGCCCGGGGGGGGAAATCCAGCCCTCCCGCCCGTTATTTCCATTTTAAAAAAACGTAAACACGCCAGCTCACAGCGGAAGGGAGCGGAACCAGCGGGCAGCCTTCCGCAGAGACCCCCCCCCCCGCCACTCTGCCCCCCCCCGCCCCCTTTAAGGTCCCATCCCTTCCTCTGCTGAAATTATGCCCTCCCCGTCACACACCGGCACGTGGCCCCCGACTATGCTCTGTTTACAGAACACTGAGGTCCGATGATGTCACAATTGCAGTGTCTCCCGGGGTAACCAGGCTGAGTTTTAATAAGGTGTTGTCTTGGGGGGGGATTCCTGTGGGAATAGTTAGTGTTGGTCGGAAAGGAAGGCCACGCTCGGTCTGTGGAATTTATCAAGGGGTTATGGGTAAAAGCTGTTGCTCAAGGTGTTTTTAGGGGCGCCTAGCCCCCTCCTGGGGGTGACAGCGGAACAGACTGGAGTTCCGGGCGCCCCCCTCCCCGGTGTGTAATGTGAGAGGTGATTACCCCTCGAGGGGCTTTTAGCTGTTCATTTGCACACAGCAGCGTTGTAGGGGTGCTGCCGGACTTTACCCACAGCAACAGAGGCAGACCTCTGCGTGTGTTTGGAGGTGGCGCTGCAATCTGGCCTATATCCCTAATGAACCTGCAAGTTCTCATGGCATTATTATGTATTGTGTGTCTCTACTTTGATGTTAGTTTTGTATGTGCACATGAATAAATGTATTAAAATGTGTGTGTTAGGGCTTTCAATTGGACCAAAAAATTTAAAACAGAGATTCAAATATATTGGTATGTTCTTTGCAAAATGTAGGTGTTTCAGCCTCCACACGTCTGTGTGCTTGGAAACCCACTCTGGTTCTTTTCCTTATTAAATGATGTCATTTATTGAAAACCTCCAGTGCTCAGTTTTTCTCACTCTGTGGCTTTAACCCCGCCCCCCTCTCCCTCCCGCAGCCTCCACCTGTATAACCACCTCTAAGAAGGCCCCGCCCCCGGTGCCGCCCCGCACCACCTCCAAGCCCTTCATCTCGGTGACGGTGCAGAGCAGCACCGAGTCGGCGCAGGACACCTACCTGGACGGCCACGACCACAAGAGCGAGGCCAACAGCCAATCGGGGCACAGCAACTCGTCGGACAGCCTGACCAGCACGCGAGCCGGCGGCCCGGCCAAGGCCCCGCCCCCGGCCACGCCTGCGCCCCCGCCCGCGCCCCGAGAGCCCCCGCCTCCCAACAGCCCCCCCGGGGACCCGCCCCAACATGAAATCCTGAAAATCACCACCACCTGCGCCCGAGCTGACCCCCTGCCCAAGAGGAAGCTCTCCTCCATCGGTATCCAGGTGGGCGGGGCTCCGGCGCGATGTCACAGACAAACTGTGACATCATAAAGGGCGATCTTTTTAGAATTATGTCCTTGAAAGATGATCTCGTATTGCTGATGTCACAATCTATTGATGTTTCCATAGTCCCCAATTCAACTTCATGAACTAGGCTATACCGGACCAGCCACAGGCATTTTATTTCATTCTAGGAGATCATTTCATGCATCCTAATTTATTTTGTACAGAATTATGTGCGTGTTAAATAGCTTTGTAAAAAAATATTTCTGCACTGTAAATAAAACTGCCTGGCGTGATTCATGTGGGAAATAATTCCAGTTCTGTGGGGGAAAACTTCATGTTATTCATGCTGTTATGCAGTTAGAATGTGCTGGAAGACGCCAACATTTCTTCCGCCATTCCTTGGCTCTTCGTGGCATTGCAGGGCGTGTTGCTTGAGTAAATAGATATTCTACACAGAGACACTGTGTTTGTGATTTCTGGGCAGGTGGACTGCAACCAGCCCGCTCAGAAGCAGGAAACGCCCCCCTTGGCCCGGTTCCAGTCCATCGGCGTGCAGGTGGAGGACGGCTGGCAGTAAGTAGGGGACTTCACCATACTTCCTTTCATTGACATTGGGGAAGGTTTTTTTTTTTTTTTTTTAAATGATGAAATCAAACTTTTTTCCGAATGACCATGGGTGTCGCTCGTGGACAGCATGGCAGGGTGCCCGGTGGGGGGGGTTAAGGGTGTGCCTGCTCCTGAAAATGGACCCTTATTTTCTTTTGTCCTCATATTTGTTCAGTTTGTTTTATGCCCCCAGTCTCTCTCACTAATATTAGCCTCTTTGGCTCGTTGAACCTCCAAGTGGGTAGAGCCAGCAGGTCCACTTAAAAAAGTGGACCAATTAAAAGATTATAGATCTCCACAGCAGAGCACTGGAGTGCGTGAGTCGGCGATGTCATGTGACGCACTCACGGAGGCTCTCTGACTCCGCCCTGTCTCCAGGCAGAGTCGCTCGAACAGCATGGCGTCGAAGCAGGAGGCGGACACTGACACGCAGGACCTCCCCGCCGCCAAGCCTTCCCTGAAGAGCGTCGGCACGGGCAGCCATGCGGCGGACTCCCCCCCGCACCGTCTCCAGAACAACGGCGAGGGCAGGGCCCCGCGGCCGCTGACCAGCCGGACCAGCTCCGCCTCCTTCTCGGAGACGCTGGACCCCGCCCTGGACCCCTCCTCCCTGCCCCCGCCGGACCCCTGGCTGGAGAGCGGGAACGGCAGCGCTCCCTCCGGCCCCGCCCCTCCGGGGGCGTCGGCCTGCCGGCGCGACGGACACTGGTTCCTGAAGCTGCTGCAGGCGGAGACGGCCAGGATGGAGGGCTGGTGTCAGCAGATGGAGCAGGAGACCAAAGACAACCAGCTGACGGAGGAGGGTGAGGACTCCCCGTCATAACGTAACATAACATAGTATAAAGACCAGAACAGGCTATTCAGCCCAACAATGCTCGCCATTTCCCTACCACTAAAGTGTACCTAGTGCTCAGTTTACTTACGGACCAGATAGTATCTACAGCCACATCAAGCCTGGTCTTGAAAACCCCCAGAGTTTCTACCTCTACTACATGACCTGACAAACTATTCCACACAGTGACTACTGTCTGTGTGAAAATAATGCTTCCTAATATCTGTGCAGAATTTACCTTTTGCTGATTTCCATTTATGCCCCCTCACTCTACTGACTGTACTCAACCTGAAGAATCTGTTGCAGTTCACTTTGTTAATCCATTTTATGAATTTAAAGGCCTCAATCAAGTCTCCTTTTATATTAAGTCTTTCCTCACAGCTTTTATCTTTTATACCAGGAACCAATTTAGTTGCCCTTCTTTGAACCTTTTTCCAGAGTTTCTATATCTATCTATGGTCCCCAGAACTGCGGGCAATACTCTAAATGTGTTGTGACAAAGGTCTTGTACAAGATGAGTATAACCTCCTTGGATTTATGCTCAATACTTGTGGCTATATCCCAGAATCCTGTTGGCCTTTTTACTACTACAGCACAGTGTCTAGAACCTGAAAGGATTTGATCACCTATTCCTCCAAAGTCTTTTCCTTGCTACAGTCAAAACATTTGGTAGCCTCCTCAAAGATTGCCAAAAGGTTTGTCAGGCATGACCTTTCTATGCAAAAACCATGTTGTCTATCCTTTAGGATGTTGTCATTTTCAGTAAATAATTCTAACTTTTCTCTAATGAGAGATTCCACAGCTTTACAAGCATTATCTCGCTTCCAGTCATCATGTATTTCTCCAGTTTCTGAAGGCTGTCTAAAAATATCTGCAAATTGTTTAAGATGAACTCACCAAACTCTCTGAGTACCCTTGGGTATCAGGGCCTGCTGCCTTACCGTATTTGTCTTTAGTTTAAGTAATTTATCGAGTACTTCTTCATCCCCTATCTCAGTATCTGCTAATGCATTCTGAGCGCTAAATATGCCTTCCGGCCTCTTAATAACCTCCTCTCTGGTGAAACTCCCAGTAAAAAGTAACTATTTAAAGCATCAGCACAAGCCTGAGAAAGACACTGAGCCTGAATCGATTTGCTGGAAGTCTGGCTGTGTAAAATGGTTGAAATGTGCCAAAATGTTTAGCGTTTGAGAATCTGTTCTTGACAGAAGCATCGCATAAATGATTCATAAACAGGCAAAGAGTAAGATGCTGGACGCCAATGACGAGCATCAAATCGATGTTGGATCAGTTCTGACAGTGAGATCTGGGAACAGCCTGGTCTTCCCTGGGATCTTAACTGCAGTAGCTTTCATACTCACATGATAGGATTTATTATGTTTAAACGGAGGCCGTTCATTCCTAGCCACCCCACACACTTGGTCACGTGCATTACATTACGTAACCAAATTTTAACATTATTTAGCTTAGCCTATGCCCTTATTCACGGTAGATTTCTGAACGTCTCTCTCTCTCTCTGTCCCACAGTTCTGGGTGCATCTGAACGCCCCTCTCTCTCTCTCTCTCTCTCTCTGTCCCACAGTTCTGGGTGCATCTGAACGCCCCTCTCTCTCTCTCTCTCTCTCTCTGTCCCACAGTTCTGGGTGCATCTGAACGCCTCTCTCTCTCTGTGTCCCACAGTTTTGGGTGTATCTGAACGCCTCTCTCTCTCTCTCTCTGTCTCACAGTTCTGGGTGTATCTGAACGCCCCTCTCTCTCTCTCTGTCCCACAGTTTTGGGTGTATCTGAACGCCTCTCTCTCTCTCTCTCTCTCTCTCTCTGTCCCACAGTTCTGGGTGTATCTGAACGCCTCTCTCTCTCTCTGTCCCACAGTTCTGGGTGTATCTGAATGCCCCTCTCTCTCTCTCTCTCTCTCTCTGTCCCACAGTTCTGGGTGTATCTGAACGCCCCTCTCTCTCTCTCTCTCTCTCTCTGTCCCACAGTTCTGGGTGTATCTGAACGCCCCTCTCTCTCTCTCTCTCTCTCTCTCTGTCCCACAGTTCTGGGTGTATCTGAACGCCCCTCTCTCTCTCTCTCTCTCTCTCTGTCCCACAGTTTTGGGTGTATCTGAACGCCCCTCTCTCTCTCTGTCCCACAGTTCTGGGTGTATCTGAATGCCTCTCTCTCTCTCTGTCCCACAGTTCTGGGTGTATCTGAATGCCTCTCTCTCTCTCTGTCCCACAGTTTTGGGTGTATCTGAACGCCCCTCTCTCTCTCTGTCCCACAGTTCTGGGTGTATCTGAATGCCTCTCTCTCTCTCTGTCCCACAGTTTTGGGTGTATCTGAACGCCTCTCTCTCTCTCTCTCTCTCTCTGTCCCACAGTTCTGGGTGTATCTGAATGCCTCTCTCTCTCTCTGTCCCACAGTTTTGGGTGTATCTGAACGCCTCTCTCTCTCTCTCTCTCAATTTCAATTTCAATTTAAGTTGCTTTATTGGCATGAAATACAGACATATTTATTGCCAAAGCATACATATATAATATGTAAAATAAGAGTAATATTAAAATAATAATGATAAATGTAACAATATATACAGATAACAGCATATACAATAACAGCAACAGAAGTAAATCAATAAGTATGTACAATGTTTATATGGGGTGGGTGGTCACTCACTGTCCCTCAGGTTATGGCAGGCTGAAATGAACTGTGCTGCAATTGGGGCTGTTGATCCTTCCCCCAAAAGAATTGCACATTTTTCTTCTTTTGATTTGTAATTAAAATTATTTATAATTTGGGATAATTTTTGGAAATATTTTTTTCTAATTTGTAAATATTTTGTGCAAGTAAGGAGAAAGTGCATCTCTGTTTCCACCTCTCCTGTCTTACAGTGACCACATATTCGCTCTTCTTTTGGTACCCATGAGTTTTTGTATCTGCCTATTTCAATTGCAAGCGTGTGGTCACTGAGCCTGTACTTGGTCAGGATCCGTCTCTGCTTTGTATCTCTGACAGAGAAGAGATACTCTGCCTGTGTGTATTTTCTATTTAGGGCCCGATAACAATTCAGTTTATTTTGGGATTGTGTTTCTTTGTTCCAGTGGTCCAGATAGGAGTTTTTGATGTGTTTTATAATTTGGTTGACTCTAATGGGCTGTTGTGAAGCAGTGCTGATCTGAAGCTGGTTTGCATTAGTATGTGTTAATGTTAGTCTAGAGAGGTTCAGAACCAGCTGACTGAGGGGATACTTTCCTGGGCTGAGCTCTTGGGTTTGGAGTGCCAAGAATTGTAAGGAGTCTGTTGGACTCATTTTTAGATGTTCAATAAAGTTTAATGCCCTTTTTTGAATTTGAATGAGAGTCGGAAATCTGCCTAATTCAGCCCTGCATGCATTGTTAGGGGCATTTCTATGTACTTTTAGTATGTTTTTACAGAATTCTGCATGCAGGGTTTCAGCTGGATGTTTCTCCCACTTGGTGTAGTCTTGCTGACTGAGTGGACCCCATATTTCGCTTCCATACAGCATGATAGGCTGGATGACACAGTCAAAGATTTTTAACCAGATTCTAATGGGAATATTTATTGTATGGAATCTCCTTTTAATCGCATAAAAAGCCCTGCGGGCTTTTTCTTTTAATGCATTCACTGCTAGGCCAAAGCTCCCTGACGCACTGATTTTTAGTCCTAGGTAATCATAGCTTAGTGTGTGTTCTAGGACGGTGTTTCCTAGAGTAAAGAGGTATCTGTTTTCCTGAGATCTGGGCTTTTTTTGGAAGATCATAATCTTTGTCTTTTTCAAATTTACTGTCAGTGCCCAGTTCTGACAGTATTGCTCTAGCAGATCCAGGTTCTGCTGTAATCCTTGTTTAGTGGGTGACAGCAGGACCAGGTCATCTGCATAGAGCAAGAATTTAACGTCTGTGTTGTTTAGGGTGAGGCCAGGAGCTGAAGATTGTTCCAGTAACACCGCTAATTCATTGATATATATATTGAACAATGTTGGACTCAAACTGCAGCCCTGCCTCACCCCACCCCCCTGCGTGAACAAATCAGTTCTTTTTTTGCCGAGTTTTTTTCCGCACTTGTTTTTTACATATATTGATTTAATTATGTCATACACTTTACCCCCTACACCACTTTGTAGGATTTTATAATATAGGCCCTCATGCCAGATTGAATCAAATGCTTTTTTGAAGTCAATGAAGAATGCAAAGATTTTTCCTTTATTTTCTTGGTATACATGTTTGTTGATTAGGGTGTGTAGGGTGTAAATATGGTCAGTTGTGCGGTGTCTCTCTCTCTCTCTGTCCCACAGTTCTGGGTGTATCTGAATGCCTCTCTCTCTCTCTGTCCCACAGTTTTGGGTGTATCTGAACGCCTCTCTCTCTCTCTCTCTCTCTCTCTCTGTCCCACAGTTTTGGGTGCATCTGAACGCCCCTCTCTCTCTCTCTCTCTCTCTCTCTCTCTCTCTCTGTCCCACAGTTCTGTGTGTATCTGAACGCCCCTCTCTCTCTCTCTCTCTCTCTCTCTCTCTCTCTCTCTGTCCCACAGTTCTGGGTGTATCTGAACGTCTCTCTCTCTCTCTCTCTCTCTCTCTCTGTCCCCCAGTTTTGGGTGTATCTGAACGCCACTCTCTCTCTCTCTCTCTCTCTCTCTCTCTCTGTCCCACAGTTCTGGGTGTATCTGAAGGCCTCTCTCTCTCTCTCTCTCTCTCTCTCTCTCTGTCCCACAGTTCTGGGGAAGGTCCGCAGCGCTGTAGGAAGCGCCCAGCTGCTCATGTCCCAGAAGTTCCAGCAGTTCCGCGGCCTCTGTGACCAAAACTTGGTGAGTTGCCGTCCGGTTCCCTCCCCGTCCCGTCCCGTCCCGTCCCTCCCTCCCCGTCCCGTCCCCTCCCTGTCTCATCCCGCCCAGCCTTCGCCCACATCCTCAACGTCAAGCATCACCAGCTGTCCCAGACAAATTCACTCGCAGTCGTGTTCCCCCAAGCAGCAGTCGTGTTCCCCCAAGCAGCAATCGTGTTCCCCCAAGCAGCAGTCGTGTTCCCCCAAGCAGCAACGAGTTGAGCATATTAGTCCTGCCCATCAGGCTGACGGGCGTAAATCGGTCAGGACAAACTGACCCTTGCAGCTCTACATGTCTTGCAGAAATCGTGCTCTCTTCTTTCCGTAGCCTGTTTCTGCCCGGACTATAGATCTGTTTGTACGGACTGTTTCAGAACCCGTTCCTCCCGTGTTCCTTCCATAATTCAGTGATGTGGACTTTGATTATTTTTTAGGATTCATCTTTGTCAAGATTGTCATTATTATTCTAATTCAATGGACACGACTCATGTACAATGCCTGTCCATCCTGTGTACGTGCGTCCGGCTGTATATTTTCTGAAGCAACTGAATAACTTATGCCCCAATGGGAGTAAAACCCGCAGCCCCTGAGATGGTTGTGCTGCACAGCTGGCTGTATAAATGCTGAGTGATGGGCTGAACACTTTTCCCGCCTGCATAGGTGTGTGTGCCGCATCTTAATTGGATCACTTCCAGCCCTAGACTGCATTCAGCCCACTCACTAAGTACGTGTGCGTGTGTGTGTGTATGTGTGTGTGCATCTGCATGTGTGTGTGTGTGTGTGTGTGCATGCGCAAGTGCTTGTGTGTGTGTGTGTGTGTGTGAGATCCTCCCAGTTGCAAAGATGCTGTACAAGACTGCCCTTTAGTGTTGGAGGATATTCAAAGCACAATAGCACTTCCAGCACAAACGATCCTGCAAACTGGACATCCCATTGACAAGATGTATGGTGCTACATAATTACAGCACTGTTTGCAAGCATAATTCCATGTCAAATTGGGCTTTTTTTTCGGTCGCTTACCTCTTGGCTAAGTCCCGCTTTTGGGCTGCTCTGACTCCTCCCCCTTATGCTCTGACTCCTCCCCCTTCCCGACAGAATCTCAGCGCCAACCCGCGGCCCACGGCGCAGGACCTGGCCGGGTTCTGGGACCTGCTGCAGCTCTCCATCGAGGACATCAGCCTGAAGTTCGACGAGCTCTACCACCTGAAGTCCAACGACTGGCAACTGGCCGACTCCCCCGAGAAGAAGGTAAACTTAAAGCTCGATTCAGCTGGTAAATAAATCCATAAAAATCAAAAACAGCGGGCAATAGAAGTAGTTGCGTGCCTCTGTCTGCTCTATTAAACGGTTTGCACCAAGTTCATTCGTCTAATTCAGACTTGGACTCTTTTACCCAACTTACTGTTGGTGGCCCAGATGTGCACCAGGGGTCTAATTTGGAACGTCTTCAAATGTTTTTTTTTTTCCCTACTCTGTCCCCACATCCTCCCCCATCCCCCTTCTCTTTTTTTGGGTTTCAGGAAGAAAAGAAGCAGCCCCCACCGGTGCCAAAGAAGCCCTCAAAGGCCAAGGTGGCGGCGGGGCGGGAGAAGGCGGGGCAGCCGGACCCCTCGACGGACAAGCAGCGGCAGGAGGCGCGCAAGCGGCTGATGGCGGCCAAGCGGGCGGCATCGGTGCGGCAGAACTCGGCCACGGAGAGCGCCGACAGCATCGAGATCTACGTCCCTGAGGCCCAGACTCGACTCTGAGAATGAGGGAGGGAGGGAAACGGAAAGACGGAGGCCATCTTGGCTCTGGTTCTCGGCGGGAGGTGCGCGGAGGTGTAGGCTGGTCCCTGAGGCAGCCCAAAGAGCAGGAGGAGGAGGAGGAGGAGAGACGACGATCCAGGAGAGGGTGGAGGAGTACACGCAAAAAAACAAAAAAACTAAAACTAAAACTAAAAAAAGAAAAACACTCCTTTTACATGGCTGCCATGGAAACACCTCAAGACTTTTATTACTGTTGGTATAATTAATATTATTGTTATTATTATTACTGTCTCCTAAGCTATTATCAGACTTATGTCTTACATGTTATAAGATCTGAAAGGAATGAGTCCACCTCCCAGAGCTGGGTGGACTGAAGTATCAGTATCCAATCAGCATCCACACGCCCCTCAACCCCGCCCCCCAGCAACTGCTTCCTACACCCTCATTGGCACATCAGCCTCTTGCAAACACACACACACATACGCGCACATGCATTTGCTACCCATTAATCCTGTCTTCCTGTAGCAGATTTTTGTGTCATAGCTGCCGGTCATGGTGAGTATCCTTTACTCACGTTTAGACAAGGATCAGGTCGTTCTATTACTCAAGGGGGGGGGTAACAATTTGTTTTTTTTTGTGGGAGACGAGACTGTCTTTGATCGTCATTCCTTCTGTTGCCAGTGCCCTGCAGACTCAGGCAGCTGCTCCTACATCCTGCCAATGCGCTCTCTCTCTCTTTCTCTGTCTTTCCCTCTCCCCTCCCCTCTTCTTTTCTCTCTCTCTCTCTCTCTCTCTCTATCTCTATCTCTCTTTCTCTGTCCCCCCTCTCTCTCGGCTGTCCTCCCTCTTTCCTGCTCATGCCAGTGCTTGCTCTCTTGCTTCTCTCTTTTTGTTAAAGCTCAAAAACTCTCTGTCTGTCTCTCTCTCTCCCACCCTACGCCGATGGTCTCTCTCACTTTTTACTGACTGTCCTTGGCCTCCCATGACATAGCGGCAGCCCTCTGATTTTAATACTGTGTTTAACTGACGTGCACACAGACACACAGACACACACACACACGCGCACACACACACACACACACACACACACATACACACACACACACACACGCGCGCGCGCACACACACACAGGTACACAGCCACACAGAGGTGCAGGTTGACAGCAGACGGCTTTCCTCTTCTCAGGCACCGCTGCCCACAGCCCAGCCGGGCGTTTTGCTCACGGCCAAAGCATACTGCAGAAACACTACACCGACTGACAGCTGCGACAATGCCGTGGCACTGAAGGCAATGGAAGATAGCCTGTCTTTTTAAAAATGGTTTTTGTCCTCATTTTGTATTTTTCAGTAACCTGAAGGTGTTGCACACGCACATATTTATTTTACACACAGTGTATAACGGACCGGTTGAAGAGTCTGCCAGTTTTGGATAATCCGTAACATCGTGAGCACCGTTTCCTCGCACACATGCAACCTCTCGTTTGTTAATGTGTCAGTCTGTGTCCGCTCATACTGACCTTGGTACCAATCGCTTTAGGGAATCGAGTGTGACTTTTTGATGGAGTTTCCCTGAAGAGAGAGCATGAACTCCCCCTGCTGGTTGCCTATTGCACTGCATCCCTCTTGACTCTGAGACACAGGGAGTACCAGAGGGCATGGGATAAGGGCGGTGGGGGTGGGTGCCATGTTTGGCAATTGGGGTTTGGGGGGGGGGGATGTGGCTGTGCACACATCCTGCCATTAATTTTTATTATTATTATTATTATTATTATTATTATTATTATTATTTTGTTCTTGTTTTTCTCACATCAAGCAGACCACTGACATGTACCTCTCATTGTCAAAAAGAAGTCATTAAACATCTTTTGATACACATTTGCCATCAGAAGTTCATTATTCACAGTATCACATGTAGCATCAATGGCTGAAACGATAGTATAAACGAGTTAATGTTAAAATGTAGCCGGTATCGGCGTTAAACATCCAATTGGAGTTTTTATATATAAATGTAATGCATATGTATTTTAGATGTGCGATATATACCTATTAATAATGTAATTAATTAATTATCTATTTTAAGTATTTGGAAGTGGAATCCAGGGAAATCGTTTAGTAGATCATGGCAGCCGTGGGCCATACAGACTTTGAGAAGCAATACGTGTGAAAATATTCTCATAGAATCGTCTTTTCAGGTGCCTTCTAACGAAATAGCAAACTCCTCAGTTCTGTTTCATTCAGCTGCAAGCAATCACATTTAAATTTACAGTGAGCTCCATAATGTTTGGGACAAAGACATTTTTTTATTTATTTGGCTCTGCACTCCACAATTTTAGATCTGCAGTCAAACCATTCACTCATGGTTAAGGTGCACATTCTCAGCTTTCATTTAAGGCTGGTTTCACCATGTAGAAATGACAGCACATATACATCCCCCCCCCCCCCCCCCCCCCCCCCCCCATTTCAGAGCACCATAATGTTTTGAAGATATTCATGTTATGTGAATGAAGGTACTCATGTTTACTGCTTTGCTGCATATCATTTGCATGCAGTGACTGCTTGATGGGTGTGACCCATGGGCATCTCTAGGTGCTTCTCTGGTGATGCTCTGCCAGGACTGCACTGCTGCCATTTTCAGCTCCTGCTTGTTTTTAGGGCTAGTTGTTTTGAGTTGTCTCTTCGCCATATGAAACCCATGTTCAGTTGGATTCAGACTGAGAACTTTCAAGATTTTAGCTTTGAAAAACTCCATTGTTGCTTCAGCAGTATGTTTGGGGATCATTGTCTTCCTGTAGGATGAACTGTTGTCCATTGAGTTTGGAGGCATTTGAGCAGATAAGATGCTTCTGTACACTTCTTCTCAGCAGTTACATTGTCAATGAAGACAAGTGAGCCAGTACCTGTGGCAGCCATACATGCCCAAACCGTAACACCCCCACCTCTAAATTTCACAGATGGAGGGGAAAGGGTGGGGGGTAGTTCCATTCAGTCTGCAGACTTTGCTCTTGCCATCACTCTGATACAAATGAACCCAGATGAGACCTTTCCAGAACTGCAGGCTCTTTTCAGTGCTTCTTAGCAAACTGTAACTTGGCCATTCTGTTTTTGAAGCTAACTAATGGTTTGCATCTTGCAGTGTAGCCTTTGTAGTTCTGTTTGTGAAGTATTCTGTAGACAGTAGTCACTGACACATCCATACCTCCCTGCTGGAGGGTGTTTCTGATCTGTTGGACAGGGATTTTTCTTCATTATGGTGAGAATTCTTCATTCATCAACCATAGAAGTCTTCCTTTGTGATTACTGAGCTCACCAGTGTCCTATTTCTTCTGAATGATGTTCCAAACAGTTGATTTTGTTAATCCTATGGTTTGGCTGGTATTTATTTGTTTTTTATTTCTCAGTTTCATAACGGCTTCCTTGACTTTCATTAGCACAACTTTGGTCCTCATGTTGCCAATCGCCAATAACAAAGGCAAACAAAGGCCTAGAATCAAGACTAGATTCTGAAAGCTCTCTGATGCCTGCAGGAAGGAAGCAATTGAGCACACCTGACTCACACTCTGACAAACACTTGTGGAGCCATTTGTCCCAAACATTATGGTGCCCTTATGGGGACTATGTATAAAAAGTGCTGTGATTTCTACACGGTGAAACCAAAATGTATAATAAACACCCTTTAATAGCCGAGAATCTGCACTTCAGCCATGTGTGAATTGTTCGATCACAAATGAAAAATAATGGAATATAGAGCCAAATCAAGAATAAATGTCCCAAACATTACTTACAGCTCACTGTATATTACCCAGCAGCCCCCCCCCCCAGATTACAATAGGATTAGGATGGCTGAAGCAGAACGTGGGGAGGTCCTGCCCCTTTCCTCCTGCAGAGACGCCCCAAGTTTCCCTCTGTTGTATCACTCCCAGCCTAACTGCTCGACCGGTGAGTGGGCACTGTTGTGAATGCCCCGGGGTCTTTCAGTGAAGGGCTTTTCTTTTTCTTACTTTGAACTCATGTTGTTTTATAGCTGTGGTCTTTGGGGTCTGTTTTAAAGCTAGTTTCAACTGTTTTTGAAACACTTCAGGAATCGACTAGTTTCAATCATTTTTGAAACGGTCCGGGAATCAGCTAGTTTTCAGCAGCTTTGGAAACATTTCAGGAATAACCTAGTTTAAATTGTTTTTGAGACGTTTCAGGAATCAGCTGGTTTCAACATTTTTTGAAATGTTTCAGGAAGCTAAAGCTGGTTTCTTCCGTAAGTGCTACGCAATCAAAGTCCGGAAGTTTCCACTCTACTCCATTGCTCTTTGACCTTAAGGAAGGTATTAGTGCTGAGAAGGGCAAACAGATCTCATAAGAAGGGCATGCACTGCTTAATGGCTTAAATTGATTGATCACTGTTACATTGATCATTTTTAATGGTCAATCGCACATTACCTTTGTGTAACTTTGTGCACACAAAATCACGTTTTTTATTTTAATTTTATTATACATTCCTTTCAAGATTGGGCTCAGTAGTATGGTGATCTATCCTACAGCATCTGCATTAGTGTCCACACACTTGAATGGATGATGCAGCCACTTCCATCTTCTCTGAAGCTAATGATGTCATCCGATCATGCTGCCATTCATGCTTTGTGTGTCATCAGCTCTGGTTTGGCGTTTTTTGGACATTTCTCTTCCTGTGGGATCCTGAGGATCCATTGCCCATTGGCTGGGGGCCTGAGGACCACCTGTTGTGGCTGTTCTCAGTTATCAGGGACATTATTGTCATAAATGTTTGCTCATATCTAAATGCATCTACTGCATCAACATCTAATTACTGCAAGTAATGTACTGCAAGTACTTATGAGTAGAAGTGCTCCAGGCATGTAACTCCAAGCCCTTCTCCAAACACACAAATATGAAACTTATTTTTAAATTACCTCTGGTCCACATGAAAATTAAAATATTATTATAAATGTACATAGTACAGCTGGAGGTAAGGGACCATCTTGAAAGTGTAGTTTGAGGTAAACATATATAACAATCCAAAGGGATTCAGGGTTCATATTTAATTGTATTTATTTATGTATTTATTTTTTGTCCTTCAAATATGTAATGTATGTAAAAGATTCAAGAAGGCCAACTTGAGTGAAAATGTAAATGGGTGTGATGTAATTTTTATTTATCTTTAACGTGAGTTTTTATTTATCTTTAACTCACTCTGATTTGATTCAGGGGACAACACTCTTTGGTGGTTCTTATTTTCTCAGGGTTAAAGAATGCAGAAAAATCTAGATTTTAAATGTTGGAATGTGAGGTCACGGTGGCTCAGTAGCACTAGGTAATTATTTTCCCAATACTCTCCTGAAAAAAGATGCAGGCGGGACTACAAAAATCTACAGAAAAACAGTTGCATTCCTCCTGTACAGCTCCACTAAATTCTAAGCAAAGGGACTTCTGTGGAGTGAGAACAAGTTAGTAGTCCACCAGCCACAGACCATTCTCTAAAAATTCTGTTTCTGTTTCCCTTTTGAACCCAACCTAAATTTCCTGTCAGGTCACATACACACATCATAGTCATGTTTGTTTTGTTTTGGTTTTTTTTTTTTTTGACCATGGAACATGTTTGATGAGAGGATTTCAGGTGATGGCTCTCACACATTGCATAGCAAATTGTCTTTATACTGCAAAATCTGGCTTAACCCCACCCCCACACCCCCCCACATACACACTTTTCTGAGACTGATCGGTGACCTTAAGCTTACTCTGGCCTGAATATTAAAGGGCTATAACTGATGAGATCTCAAACAGGCAGAGTGTAAGTTGTCACATGATTTTGTCTTGTCACACACAAAAAGGACAATTTTACAAAATGGCCTCCTGTTTCTGTGGTTATTTTCATGTGAAGCTCCCAGTCGCCATTCCTTCCTTAAGGGCCCTGCACTAAGATACGTTTGATTGATTGATTGATTGATTGATTGCTTGATTGATTGATTGACATTATTACATTTTGCAAAAGGGGACAATTTTAATGTGAACCTCTGGACACAGTTTTGCCACAGGTGGGAAACCATATTCACACAGGAATTTGGTTTTGTCGGAGCTACGACTCTTGAGGTTGGCTGTACCAAGGTGCAAAGCTCCATTCCTAAAAAGCTGGTGTGTATTATATTTTAACTTATGTTGGCATAGGTTGATTTGCTTGATTAATTAGCAATATACATTACTCTTATTTACACCCGGAATGCACTGCAGTAGAATTTATGTTGTTATAAAGATGTTGTTCCATTCAGTCTTCAGCTGTGATGTATCACCCAGATAGAAATGAGTAAATGACAAATTGTGCATATGCAAAATAATATTTAAATTGAAATTATCATTGCAGAGGTGGGAGCAATCAAATGGAAATGCACACTGGCCTTCTAGGAAAGGATTTTGACACCTCTGGTTGGAATATCAGGAGTCACTCATGAGGAAGGTGGTATGGATGTAGGTACTCTATGCAGTAGTTCCTTGTTGCCCCACATTTTGGCTCTTCCGCTATCCTGGGCATCAGATGGAGAAACACCTGCCCTCCTCCCCCCAACTGCCTTCCCTCTCTCTGTCTCCGTTGACAAGGCGACCAGACTTTACGCAGGAGTTACTGTAACAACAGGAAAACAAACAAAAAGTGTAAAATGACATTATTAATATTACCGGCAAACATTATTTTACAAATGAAGCACATGTTTTACAGACTAAGGTTTATTCACTATCTATAATGCTATACTAGTTAGACACTATATGTTAGGGGGTTTATCTTTTTTGGTATGAAAATAATAAATAAACTGAGTAACAATTAAATGAGTGGTTTTATTTTCAGCTCAATGGAATCTGTGAACGTACGACTGAACTGCCTTTCAGGCGAATGGTGGGATGTCTGTTTCTCTGTCATCAGGTGCATTTGGGTGTCACATGGGCATTGCATTACTTTGTCAAATTTCATTTTTATGTACCAATCAAAACGTAAAACCTACTGGCAGCTCACAAAAATCACAGGAATTTCTTCATGTTTTTATTCAAATTTCATTAAGGCAGTATCTCCTACCTATCGGGAGGGGTTCAAAATGTCAGTTTCAGCCATCCTCATTTTGACGGATAAGACACAAAGATCATTTTAACCCTTTAATGAAAAATATGACAGAACAACATGGGAATTAGTGGGTCAATATCAATGAAGGATATGTGCCAGCCTTATTGGAGGGGGGGGGGGGGGGGGGGGGGGGGGCTATGTATATAAAGTACTGTCATTTCTACATGGTGAAACCAAAGTGTATAAAAAAATAGCCTTAGATAAAAACTGAATGTGCAGTTCAATTGCATGTGAATGGTTTGATTACAAATCTAAAACTGTGGAGCAGAGCCAAATCAAGAAGAAAAAAGGTATTTTCAGATCTTCAGACAAAATTAAATATTAGACAAAGGCAACCTGAGTAAACACTAAACATTTTTAATTACATAAAAAAAACATTATTTCATGAAAAAAGTTATCAAACCCCCATTTGAAAAAGTAATTGCGACCCTTAAACTTAATACCTGGTTGCACCATTAACTGCTGCCAAACGCGTCTTATTATTTGATATCAGTCATTTACATCACTGTGGAGGAATTTTAGCACACACTTCTTTGCAGAACAGCTTTAATTCAGACAAAATATTTGCTTCAGGTCCTGCCACATCATCTCTATTGGGTTCGACTTAAATTTTGTTTCTTTTCAGCCATTCAGATGTAGATGTGCTTTTGTGCTTTGGATCGTTGTCTTGCTGCATACTTGAATCACGCTTCAGCTTCGATTCACAGACAGATGACTGACATTCTTCTTAATAATTTTCTGGTACAGAGCAGAATTCATGATTCCTTGAATAACAGCAATTCATCTAAGTCTCGAGGCAGCAAAGCATCCCCACACCATCACACTACCATCACCATGTTTGACTGTTGGTATGATGTTCTTACTGTGAAATACTGTATTTGCTTTACACCAGACATAACGGGGCCCATGTTACCCAGAAGGTTCCACAGATTAATCTGTCCATAGAAGATTATCCCAAAAGGCTGGGGGGGGGGTCATCCAGGTGCTTTTTTTTTTTTTTACAAATGCAAGTCAGGCATTGATGTTTCTCTTGGTTTGCAGTGGATTCTGCCTTGCTACTCTCCCATGAATCACATTTTTGCCCAGTCTCTTTCTTATTTTGGAGTCATGAACACTGACCTCAGCTGAAGCTAGAGAGGCCTGCAGTTCTTTGGATGTTCTTCTGATATCTTTGGTCACTTCCTGGATGAGTTGTCGCTGAACCCTTGGAGAAATTTTGGCAGGCCTGGGAAGATTCCACTGTTCCAAATGTTGTCTATTTGGAGATAGTGGATCTCACTGCGGTTCTGAGAACTCCCAGAGCCTTAGAAATGGCTTTGTAACCCTTTCCAGACTGACATATTTCAACATTTTTTTTCTCATCTCTTCTGGAATTTCCTTTGATCGGGGCATAGAAGAACCTTTGTGGTGACTACTTCACCCTGATGGTGGTAAGGTTCAATATAAGTGAGGTTTAGGTTTAACGGAGCTGCAATCAAGACGCTGCAGCCAGCCGAATCTAATTATCAATTCAATTTGGTTGACTGGTTAATTGAGTAACTAATGTGCCCATTACTTTTTTACATGGGTGATATGGGTGTTTGATCACTTTTTCATTAAATAAATGAAACAATAATTAAATACATGTGTTTACTCGGTTTTCCTTTGTCTAATATTACATTTTGTGTAAAGGTCTGAAACCATTCAGTGTGACAAATATGCAACAATAGAGGAAATCAGGAAGTGGGCAAGTACTTTCTCATACTTGCATAGATACATACAGTTATAATGACATTAAACTTTTGAACCTGCAAAATGTTACAGTCAAATATATTCATATATGTGTTAGACACTATTTTTCTACATACTAAATTGCACTGTGATAGTGGTTGAAGTTTGACTTAGTTCAGACTCCATGTTCGCTGAAACATAACCAGTGAATGCAGCAGCAAATGTAATCCTGTCCGTTAACTTCAACTGCAAATGGCAGAGGTATCTTATGTGTATGTAGCCTACGGTAGAACCTTGTATTTTAATGACTAACAGATTTGGCATCCTGAACTATCGACGTTAAGCGCAGAACAGGACCGCCTCCATCCTACTTCCCATTCCACACAAAAACAACTTGGCTAAAAGCTTTCTCTAAGGGGTCGGCGTCCATCTAAAGCCGCGTTTCCACCGCAGGAACTATACCCCGGAACTAGGAACCTTTTGAGGAACTCAGTGCGTTTCCACCGCAGGAACTAGGGTCTAAATTTAGTTCTGGGGGCTTTGTTTTACCCCCCAAAACGTTCCTGCTCAGGGGGTAGTACTTTCCGAAAGTACAGGAACCTTTTGGGTGGAGCTTGCAGCGCTGAACATTTCTGATTGGTCGAGTACTCGTAGCATTTGTGTTGTATTTATTTTCCGCCATTACTCGCCATGTTTGAAAATATGCAGCGGCAAACCAATTTATTTTCATAATAACTTCAAATCAAACTTGTATGTTATGCGGCGCAGTAGCCTACTTTTGGTTAAAGCCTGTCAACGTCTTGGAATTATAACGTTCTGTTCTTTTCTTGCTTTAGTATTCGTTTTATACAATGCTAAGCATTCGTTCTGGGACAGCATATTAGCCTACGTAGGCTACCAAAACATTCAAACGGATTAATTCGGTTGCTGAATATTTTCTTCCGGATTTTCTTTGTTAGCCCGTTGTAATTGACTCAAAACGTTTGATACAGTTATGTGAGCTATGCGGTAGTTCTGCATAATTAACATTGGTGATACAGCACAAGCAAACTGGAAATCACCTTCCGCACTTTTTATCCGGGCAAAATAACAGGTTAATTCTAGTAATCTTCCCTTTAGCTTTTTCAGACTGCCGTAATTTTACTCAATTTTACTGCCATTTTTCAATTCCACGAAAAGACCAGGAAGACTATGGACTCATTTATGGTGCATGGTTCGCATCTGGAGGGCACACTTCGCTGCTCGGCTAGCAGTAACTTCGAAGGAAAGCAAACGGTGGCTGTACCACTACTAATTTACATTTTCACGCAAGTCCGAGTTTTCGTTCTATTCTTGTCATTTTGCGATTAGCCTATATGGAATTGACGACGAGAAAGTAATAAAACAGCAAATTGTTTACAAGGTGTGCATGTTTTCTGCTGTTAATGAATGTGTTTGAGAGGATATATGAAAATCAATAAATACAAAAGTAACCATATATAGTCATTGTTGGTAACCCGTTGTATATAAGTGGAATAAACCCCTCCGGGCTGTCCCGGTTATTAGAAAATAATGTAGGCTACGTCGGTGGTAGTATGGGGTTACAGAAGAAATCATATGACAGATGGACCGACGACAACGTCAGTGGGCTAATTTGCCTAATCTTCGCGGTACTTTAGACCCCGGTGGAAACGCAGACAACCATTGGCTGAAGGAACCTTTTAGTTCCTGGTAAAGTAGTTCCTGGGACTGAAAGTTCCGGGTAATTTTGGTGGAAACGCGGCTTAAGAGGACATGAATAGATTCGTTTCAAATTCAAATGATTCTCAACATTAACAGGCCATCGCTAGAGATAAAGCAACGTCAATCAGGCCTGTCCCAGAGGAAGTCTTAACATGTGAAAAGGTGCGAATGTGGCCATTCCGCGACTTTGCTTCAACGCTGAGGTGTTAATTACTCGTATGTTTGTTACGAGTAATCTGATTACAGGCCGCGGTCTCTTTTTTCACCTCAGTATTTTCAGCTCAAAATATAAAATATATTATCGCTGTGCATCACCTCATCCCTCATAAGATATAATGAGAGTGAATATCGTCAAACAGCAGCCTGTAGCAGGCGCGACAGTTTGAGCCACCTCGATACAGTTCTGGTTTTTACTTTGCATATGTCAGCGTGTATATGATCATTACCGTAAATACAATATGGGGCATGCCCCCGCCAAGGCGTAACTTGGCGGGATGGCATACCTGCCATCCCAATAGCCTACCCTGTGTAAGTTGTAGGATAGTTATCCATAATACTGGGGAAATATGGTGAATGGACAAAACGGAGACCGCACTAAAAGTAGCCTATGTAGTATTGAATGGACACATCCATACTGAGATTTCAATGAATAAACGAGACAACAAACATAACAGGATTGTAGGCTATTGTCTGGATAAGGTAACTGCTTCGGTCAAATAAGGGCCATCTTGACATTTAAATTAGCCTGGTAGTTTGACGGTCTGTCACTCCGTGGTGAAAAGTGGATGTCGAGATCCATGTCAGTCCTGTGATTGGATCGGGCTCGCTTTGGAGGAGGGATGTTCTTGGCTTTGGGCAGGCTGTCACATTTGCAAACAGAGAAATTAGATGGTGCCGCTGTCTGTCTGCAGGTAGACGAGACGAATAGGTTTAATGCCTGACAATAGAAATTCACTTTAAGAAAAAAAAAACAGTTTAGCCTGGTTGGAAAGGCTGTGCGTCTCAAAACGAAATGTACTGAAAGAAACCGAGGCAGTTGTGGGAAAGCGTGGGATATCGGTACAGCCTTGAAAGAGCTGTGGAGAGGCACGCATTTCGCAAGGAACTTCACAAAAAATCACAGCCAGCAAACAAAACCCATCAAGCTAGCTGGCTAGCTACCATCACGAAGAATGAACGCTTTAAAGAGAGGTAGGTTACAGGTATACTGGCTTTCAGTGTGTTTTTTTTTTTGACGTATTTTGTACTATTTTCATGGCCTTGACGAGCGTGTTGGGGTATTGATATAAGATGAAATACGGCGTTTTGTCGCAGGAATATGCAGCGTGTTTGTGTTTGAATTTGGAGGGACTGTTCTCAGAAAGCATGGTGTCCATTTGGCGGAGCAAGCGAGAATACATCTGCTTGATGGACCATTCTATAAAACACAACTGCATGAATCGCGGATTTATTTAGTTAAAACGGCGAATGCTGTAACGGATAGCAATCAAGCTCACGAGCTCGATTGATTGCAGCAGAACGGCTAGACTATCAAACTGACTAGATTGCTAAATATAGGCTACTAGCTATGTACCTACCATACCAAAGAGAGGGGCTCATAAAATTCCTCCCAATCGACAAACTGTGAAGACCAGATGGAAGTTTGGTATAACGTACAAATGCTTCGTTATTGTTGATTGGCTTGACTAGCTACTTATCGTTAGAGCTTCATGTGTATATTTTGCACATCGCACATTCATTTGTGCGTCGACTAGCATTGTTTAGCAACTTTTATTGGTGCAAACATTGTTCTTTTGGTCATCAGTCTGTTTGCGTGTTACACGAGAAGCCAGCTATTGGTATACTGGCTGATAAAATAGCTTGCGAGTTACCCAGCTAATATTTGTATGTTTATTTAAACTCTGCATGATGTGCAGTATGCTGTTAGAAAACGTACAGCATATTTCACCCTCTCATCCTGGTGTGTCAGACGGCTTGATTGTAGCGTTAGCGCTCCCACGCAGATTGACGCTGGTAGACTGAGGTAACAGTTGAGTGTCCCCCCCGCCCCCCGGTGCAACAAGAACCTGTACTCATCTTCGCGCGAGACATGCACACTTCCCTCCTTCCACACAGGCGGTGATTCTTTGTGTTTCGGCGTTGTCAGGAATGTGTCCCATGTTCTGGCCTGAGGAGAAGACCGTATATCATGTCTCATTTAAACCTGACACGAAATGTGAAGTGTAGGTGGTGGCCGCGTCTCTTTGGGCCAATCCAGTCAAACTCTCTTCCTGTAACATCACGTTGCTTTTCTTGAATAAATGGTGTTATACATGCATGACCCAATGAGAAAGAGCGCACGTCTAGTGTGGAATATTACTTTTGTACCTCGTGTAAGTGGGAAAGCGCTTGCTTAATTGTAACACAAAGGAAGGCACTCGACATCATTTTGTCATTTGCGAGCATCAGTCAAGAGCCCCGCGATCAGTTAAAACCCAACAACTTGAATATGTCATCGGGACTGGCCGACAGAGAGCAACTCCGACGACATGGGGCGAAAAGGGAAAAAAAGTCAGACGATTACATAAGGCTTTCTGAGCTCCTGCTGTATACGGGAGTTCCTGAATAAGCAATCAAGTTTAATGTGTATGCAACGCTTGAATTAAGCGGTGTCAAGGGGTTCTTTGTTTTATGTAAAGTAAAAGTGGATTAAGATCATAATCGTTCAGTCAGTCGCATTTATGAATCCCACTGTTTCAGTATACAATCTCTCTAAATCCCGCTGGTCCGCACACTTTGTGTTAATAATTCTAATAGTGACGATGAAAGTTTGATTAAACCTAATTTTATAATATGTATCACGTGCGTAAAATGCAAGCAATATTCGCTTGTTGGTACAAATATCCAGTGCACGACCATGAAACTAAAATACTTTTTATAGGCTGTAAGGGAAGGGGAAAACATGTTTCCTTAATATGCACGAATTCTGTGAGACGTCATCAGCGTTATTACAGAAACAAATATGTCTTCACCGTCGTAATGTAATCGGGAACAAAAGCTTGAATGACGCAGTGTGTCCGTCGAGGCTTTGACGGTCCACTTAAATCCACCCCTCTGTCATTATGTGCTTCAGTCAGGGAGGAGGAGCGCGAGCTCTCGGTGATGTCAGACAGCGATGCTTGCGAAGATGACGCTAGCAGCGGCTTCCCGCTGGACCTGTCCGGAGGCGCCGGGAAGCGCCGTCGCCGTGGAAACCTGCCGAAGGAGGCCGTGCAGGTGCTGCGGAGCTGGCTGTACCAGCATCGCTTCAACGCCTATCCGTCCGAACAGGAGAAACTGAGCCTGTCAGGCCAGACCGGCCTCTCTGTGCTGCAGGTGATTTGTCTATCTGTTTATGCTGGAATCAAACTCTCTCCTGGGGGTTTTCAAATGGCAGCAGTAGGCTACCTCTCACACATGGCATAATGGGAAATGTAGTACAGAGCATGTCATCTTTGATCAAGTCTTTTGCAAATAATTCTACTGGTGACCATGACAGCTAAACCTTTTCTGATACAGTTGACTTTTTCACATAAGTCTAAGCTTTGTGCTAGCAGCTTCAAACTAACTATTTTATGGTTTGCTCATAGTTCACTTCTGGGGTTGAATTGCTTCAGTGTGTCAGTCTGAATAAACGGCAAAGTCAAATTTATGAATGGTAAACCATCACAGCTCAGGTCAAAAGGATGAAGCCCTTTGTTGACGGTTTCCACATGGCTGAGCACCTAGCATAACCCCAGCCATTTCCTTTGTAGTGGATTGTGTTTTATTTGTTTTATAAGCATGCATTTGCCTTGGCTGGAGTTTGTTCAGTGGCAGCAGAACCCAATGCATTTTTGGACAAGATCGTTACCTTCTGTGCCACGTCTTCTGGAGCTGACACGCTTCGTACTGCTGTAATGACAGCTTCCCCAACGCGCACGCGCGTCACCCTGTACCCCCGCGAGACGCGGTAGTGTCGCGGCTGCAAGGGTGTGCTCAGCGGTCCTCTCTCCGTGCTTTCAAAGCGCACACGAGCAGGTAGCGAATAAGGCGTAGCTGGCTTTGATAGCACAGAAAGGTCCAGCGTGTAGTCGGCTGTGCGTGTATTACGAAGGCGAAGCGTCAGTTTTGTCCAGCTCCGCAGTTTGATTACTGCCAGCTGTCTGAAAGCCTTGCTGTTTTACTGTGTGAACCACTGCCTGGAGGAGGCACAGTTTTACACATTTGGTATTATTATTATTATCATCATCATTATTATTATTATTATCACTTTTTGTAGACCGCTTCTGTGTTTTTATTTGTACATTTTGTAAATTTTAGTTCTTAGACATTTACATTCATTTTACTTTTTCCACCTAACTTAGTTGTATTCTTTCTTTAATTTTTTCTCTGATGTTTTGCTGTTGTTTCTGCTTATAAAGATGTTTGTGCTATACAAGTGAAATATTATTATACATATTGAAATATTAATATATTAATAATAATACAAACAATAATACAATAATTTTAAAATATTCTTAATGATGATCATAAAACATGATCAATTCATTGTTAGAAATGCTGTGTGCTCAGATTCAGGTCAGTAACGGTTAATCTGATGGTAATTCAGTATTAGGAATGCTGTATGCTCATATTCAGGTCAGTAATGGTTAATCTGCTCTTCCAGATTTGTAACTGGTTCATAAACGCTCGGAGGCGTCTGCTCCCCGATCTCTTACGGAAAGATGGGAAGGATCCAAACCAGTTCACCATCTCCAGACGGGCAGGGAAGGGCGACGCCCGCCTGGGGGGGGGAGGGAGTCCCGGGTCACCAGAGCCCGCCCCCTCTCCTGTCCCCCTCCCTCACCTCCGGCCCTCCGTCATTTGCCCCGCCCCCACACTGGACCTCAGCATGCTGGGCAGCACCGCTACTGCCATCCTGACTGGCGCCACCTGTTTGGCCCCGCCCCCGACGGACACGCGGCCCGGCCCCGGAGAAGCCCCGCCCCCCGCTGCGTGCGGCGTCAGCCCCGCGGGGGGTCTGTACAACACCCCGCCGCCCACGCCCCCCGAGCTCCGCCCCCAGGACTTCAGCGACCTGCGGCTGCTGGTGGAGGCGGCCATGCAGAGAGCGGCCGAGCTGGACCTCCAGAAGAGGGTCGGAGGGGGACCCCTCCAAAAGGGGGTCTCGGACACCCCGGGCGGCGCTGCTTCGGATGCCTCCACGGTCACGGGGCTTGGCCCCCAGGCCCCCCGCCTGCAGGCCGTTTCTACGGCGACAGTCCTGAGCGACGCGAGGAAGTCGGAGGTCACGGGCCTATCCCACGGCCTGAGTGCCTACGAGCCCAGCGTGTGGGCTGTCGCGTGCAGGGAGTCCCCGCCCACCCCACAGCCAAGCCCCGCCCCTTGTGTTTGGGCCCCCCCTCACTCTGTGCTCGCTGTGCAAGAGGCTGTCAACTAGCTGGATTGGGATGGGGGGGTACTGAGAAATGAATGTAGGCGCTATGACTTGTGGGAAACGCCTTTAGCCAAGTGGTCATTTTGTAAATGTTACATCTGCATTGGTCTGTGTGGATGTGCCACATCTATGAGCTTTTCTTTTTCAGTCTAGAACCAAACTCCTCACTGATATAGGAGTTAAGGGGTCTTGTATCTTGCTTTCTTGAGATGGAAAGATTGGCCCAGTTACCAGGGTAGAATCTATAATGGGCATGTGTTTACCTGTGCTTACACAAGCCTTTTTTATTTTGAAGGTTTTTTTTTGTAAGACATTTTATTTTATTACTACATTAGATGTCGAGACCATTTTAAGGCAGCACAACGGCCACAACCCATTCTCGCGGTGTCCTGACGCGTCATGAAAACTTTCAGGCTTTGCGTGGCCATACAGGGCTAGAGGGGAAACTGTTTGAGAAATGCACAATCTTTGCCTTTTCGACGGTTCGGCGCTACTGGGCCTTTTCCTGCTGGACAGTATTCTCATATTCTCAAACTGGCACATACAGACACGCAATGAAGTCTCTCAACTGTTGTGCCACGAAAAGTTGAATGTAATGTATGTTTTTTTTTATCCGGAGATGGAACGGCAATCTGAGCTACATCCACTCTCTTCTGAGGTGAAATACCATTCAGAGTGTTCTTTCCTCCCATTTGCAGGAGCAGTCATTTCAGCTTCGTTTTGTATCCACATATGCACTTTAAAAATTAATCTGGCGGGGGAAATCATTGTTATTCAGGCTCTCGGGTGTAACTCCGTTTTGCGACTTAACTGAGTAGTACAGAATGTAATTATTACTGTTTGTGTTCACAATTTCAGCTGTAGATGAACTCCCAAAGCTGAATTAATGGCTTCTATCCGTTATTCAGACCTATCGACAGTACGCATTGCAGGTTGAAGGAGCCAGATCTCTACTGTAGTTCAGAGAAATTCTCCACTGTCTGGAGGTCCCGTCAACATGCGCAAAATATGCATCTCCAGAGTTCTTAGCTCTACTTTTGAACGTGTTTGCGCGCTACCCTTGCGATCGCTTTCTTTGTATGGTGAATATTTTGAGGTGGCCTACATTGGTAGACCGTAACCATTTTATTTTTTGATTTGCGTTAATTAGTGTCTTCGTGTGTGTTCGTGTTGTTTCATCAATCTCCCTCAATTTTGTTGAGAAATCGAATTCCTGTTTTATAAGGATTTTTTCAGGTTGTGGCTCTGGTAATGTCGATGTTTTAATCAACCGTCTAAATTTGCATTTGGCGCTCGCCTTGTAGAAAATGGCTATGTTTTTACATTAAAAGAAAATTAACTGGTCACAAAACAACCATGCCCGGCGATGTTGCGGTTTTTTTCTATCATCCACTGTTCCTAGACGGCAGTAGTTTCAATGAAACGAAATGGTAGCTTTGGATACTTGTTCCAGATATTGCAATTTACGCACCGGATTTTACATCAGTAATCTCGGCTGTGAACCGGCACAGACGACGTGAAAATTTTTCAGGAAAATTATTCTTTGCCTTTTCTGCCTCGCGTTAAATACTAACAGAACGAACGATTGTCTCGAAATCATCCAGTAAGTCTTAAAAACTGTAAAACCGCCACCTACCACCCTTCCAGAGTACAAGATGTCAGTTTGAATCCTCATGCAGAAACGCTGCGCTTTTCGGCGCCGCTGGGGTCTCTGGCGTTCCCCACTTCTTTTTAGTTTGAATGTAAACGTGTTGTTTGTTGTCCTTCAGGTAGAGATAGGAAGCTTTTCCTTTGCTTGTCGCCAGGGCGTTTCGGGCCTTCAGGCATTGCACACACGGGAAAAAGTGGACCAGTCAGTGTTCTGTGACCGCTAGACTGCATGTTATCCTCCAAGACCCTGTGTGTTTGTACTACGTGCTGTGATGACATTCATTTAGATTTGGTTTCGTTTCTTTTGCGTCAGAAAAAAAATACTTTGTAGCAGCTATCTTATTCTGAAATGAAAGAATGAATGGATGTACCAAAAAAAAAAAGCCAGATTGAAATGCATGCTTTGTTCCTGGGTCCAAGTCAGAAGCTTGTACCTTTGTACAAATGGGTTAGTGTAGCATATTTTAAATGAAGAAATGCATTCTAAAGATGTTTTATATGCTATTTCATCTTAGCATGGGTTAGTAAGTGGATTGGCAATAGTGCCTTATCTGGGATCAAGAGGAAAGCATCCTCTCTCTTCAGATAAACTGTTGGATAGTGTGCAATATTTGTAGCCTTAACATTCAATGTGATTTGTACAAGAGTTTCAGAGAATAAAAGGTCCGTTTTCATAATTCTGCTTTTTAAAACTTGATTGTTATTGGGCGGCTGGGTGTAGTCTGAATGTGCACACAACACGCATCCCTTTCAACATCACATTATTTAAATAGATAATTGATGGTTTGCTCAAAAGGGTTAAAAAAATAGAACTTTAAAAAAAAAAAAAGGCATACATGAGATGCTAATAAGAATGCAGTTGATGATTTTGTGAGGTCCTTTAGCATGGGAAGGTGAGTGGGGAGTCTGTTTGGTGGCAGAGATTAGAATCCACCTTGAGACCACCTCCCCCCCTCCCCCTAGTAATTTTCAAATAGCCAGGTCTCAAGGCAACCACCCAGAACCAAGCAAACACAATCATTTTTACTGCAGCAAAGAAAAATGATGGCAGCGGTTTGTTTGTGTAAATTACATGGCGAGCGACAGTATGAACTCAGTGCGCTTCCAAGCCATTCATTTAGCAGGTGCTGATCACAGCTAAAATCAGGGAGGCATCAATTCTGCCTGGCAGGTAGAGGTAGAGGATAACCTGTCTGTAGTCATTAAAACAATGTAAAAAGGAAAGATACCATTTAACTTTATATGAATTGGGTTTTTATTATACAGAATGCAAAGGTTGACAACGTTGATAAAATGCAGAGTGAAAAGTGTTCCATGCTGAGCATTTGGAATGAGGCAGGTCCACTGTAAACATTCATATTCTGTCGTCTGGAATCGGCGGGTCCAAATAATGTCCCGGGTCAAAATTAGCCAACAAACAGCACTGGAACTACTACTTGACCTGGGAGAAATTTCACACTAAGACGTCATGGGGGATGGTAAAAAAAAAAAAACGAAACAATTTTAATGGTCCCCATTATAATATTTTTCAGCTATTTTAATTATTCTGCAAAGTCTACCAAACATGTTGATAAGGTTTTTTAAGGGAAAAATATTGCAGTACATGTTTAAAAAGTGAAGTTCAACCAAGTTCATATTTTACCAGAACTAGGTACAAACGGATTTCTAAGATGTGGTACCTTTAACGAATTAAAACACGTTGCATTTCATGCCAAATACTTTCACTCTATGACCCTAGTGGATCCTGGTGATTCAATCTTCATTTGAGATTGATGAAACGTCATGCAAACACAGAACATACACCATGTTGATTAACATATTCAATTTAACCCAGATAGCCTGCATAATATGAGGAGTACAAAAGTCGCGAACTACAGATGAAAATATTACTTCATTTAAAAAATTTGTTGAAGTTGGTAATAGCCATCTTCAAAATCACAGTGATTCCTTTTTACTGTTTACTAGAGTCAGTCTAAAATTTTCTGGCTGCATTTCCAGAATATTTTTACACACTCAGGACAGAATTTCTTCCATTAAAAATGTAGTGACTTCATAATTTTCTGAAAATGACTTGATGATAAACTTGCTAGCTGCATCTATGAAGTGAAACTAACCATGTTTTTTAAATACAAATGCTTAGGAGATACTCCCAGCCTCTTCATTCTTTGTCTCCTTGTGATAAATACGGCCGTTGCTAGTGACCTCCATTCTCTTAAAGAACAGAACCATTTTGTTTGGACCTAATACTGACCTGGCGAGTGTTGGTAAGTGATGGAGTCCGATGTGTCAGCTTTTGCTAGTTGAGGAAACATTCTGTCTTTTGAGTTTTTGGGTCCAATATGCATCTCTCTCTCTTAACTTTGCTCATACCGTAGAGCTAGCATAGCTTAGGTTTGTAAGCCTAAAGGTTCTTCAGTGTTTAGACAGTGCGGCCGTTTCATCACACTTTAATCACTGTCTAACGTGCTCAGGAATGGCTATAGAAGGGTAGAGATCCAGGCATAGTTAATGAGCTGAGTCTCCGCCTGCTGTTCTTTTGCAGTGGTCACCATTATGTGCTGTTATGTTAACATTTTGGGGTGGGAGGGGTGGTGGTGGTGGTGGTGGTGGTGGGGGGGAAGAGGAGGGGGTCCTCTACATGTCGTCCTTGTCTTTGGCACCATGTTTGAGGATGCGGGTGAACTCGGCGTAGTTGAAGTTTCCCTTCTTGTCGATGGGCGCCTCCCGGAAGAGCTCGTCCACGTCCTCGTCGGTGAATCGGTCGCCCATGGTGGTCAGAAGCTCTCGTAGGTGGTCCTCATGGATGAAGCCTGGGGGCGGAGCACACCAGCACACCTTTTACTCATCCACAGGAGCACTCGGGAACCTTCTCCTAACCTCTTTTAATATCCTTTAACATTTTATGGAATCATGGGATTCAGATGGTAATAATGTTTTCTGGAGCAAGCTGGAAAGGTTTGGTTTGGTTAGGATGATCAAAAGGACTTCTACATTATGTGTCTGATTTTTGAGTAGAATGTTTTTTTTCATGTCACATTGCCCTCTGGATAAACTTTTGAAGTTCTATCTACTGGCATAAATATATTAACTGAACAGAAATACTTTTGAATTTTAAAATGTAAAAAGTAGAAATGTGTAAGCTGTCTTTAACAAAATCCATCAGCACGGTCTGGTCAGGAGAATACAGGTTCACATCTGAAGTGGGGGGGCACAGCTGTTGTGCCCCCTTAATGTTCTCCCCCCACAATTCACTGTTTCAGCAAGAATCCTTCCTTTAAAAAAGAATACATGAAATATAAGTATTGAAGGGGCAGTTCAACCAAAAATTAAATAAAGCCATATTTCTTCCTACACAGAACGCCATCCAGATAGCTTTGCTGAAATTTGACGAGTTTTCTAGATATCCACTGTAGTTCACCCTAATACAACGGACCTCAACATTGTATTGCAATGTTTGTGGCACTCAAAGTGCCAAAAATGTACATTCGAAAACTCAACAGCAACATCTCTTGTCCTTGTCGAGGTCTATTGTATCAGGCTCAACTGCAGCATATATTTAGAAAGCTTGTCAGATTTGAGCTGGATGGATAGATAGCACTCAGCGAAGTGGAAGCATAGCTTGATTTTCATTTTTAACAACCAAAACATTGGTTGTTAAAATATATATATATGTAAAATCTATGACACTAATCTAAGTCCCTTCCCATACCAGTTCCCTCCTCGTCGAAGCAGGCGAAGGCGTTGCGGATGACATCCTCGGGGTCAGTGCCGTTGAGCCTCTCTCCGAACATGGTGAGGAACATGGTGAAGTTTATGGGGCCCGGAGCTTCATTCATCATCCCCTCCAGGTACTCGTCCGACGGGTTCTTACCTGGGGAGGGACAGCAGAGATCATCACAATCACTGTTGCGGTGAAAGGCCCTGGTTGATTTGCCTACGGTCCTGCTCCTCTAGTGACAAGACCTTGATTCGCCAAGCGATCATAGGTCACAGTGGAAACTACACAACCCCTGCATTCCTTCCTATAGGCCACGTTGGAAGATCCAGGGTCTATGCTGTGTTCACAGGCATGGGATGCCAGTTCTTCAGTTATTGTCAAAGTATGGAGTCAGATATCCTATGTCTCTACTGAAAAAGTAGTGGCAAAAATCATACATGTGAAAAGTGTGTGTGTGTGTGTGTGTATTTGTAAAGTATACTGTATATTATGTGTGTACATTTGTACTGAGTTTCCAGAAGACCTTTTCCTTTTAATAGCTGAACTTGATTTCACTTATACTATTCCTAAAAGTATGAAATAATGATATCTTATTTATTCTTACATTTCTGATAGGTTGCTAAGCAGGGAGGTTTCATATTTTAGCTTCCTGTCAGGTCTGTTTCAGCTGAGAACCTTGTCACCACCACCAGCCACTGCCCACCCCCCACCCCCCTTCCCCCCTCCTCACCCAGAGAGGCCAGCATGTCATGGAGATCCTCTTTGTCAATGAAGCCATCGCGATTCTGGTCGATCATGTTGAAGGCCTCCTTGAACTCCTGGATCTGCGATTGGTCGAACATGGCGAAGACATTGGAAGTGGCCCTCTGAGGCCTCTTCTTGGTGGTCTTCCCCTTTGCCCGTTTGCTGGACATGGTGGTGGCTGGATGGAGTCTGGGGGGGGGGGGGGGGGGGGGGGGCAGATCTGAACGGTTAGGGACAGTGCTGTAGAGAGGGGCGCCTGAGATGTGGACTCAGAATTTGATCGCTCAAATTGTCCTTCTAAACCAGGGACTACAATAAACAGCTCAACAGAAGCAAAAGGGCTTATTCCAACACTAACAGTCGTACACCTGCTTGTTAACACAAGTAGCCCGCTCCTCCAAACAGTAAAGCATGTGGCTGCAACTCCATATATATGAAGCTTGCACATTTGGTGAAGATATTTGGTTGTTTAGACCAAACATTACAATGGGCAAGACACATACTCTAAGCTAATTTGACCGTGGTATGATTGTTGGTGCCAGATGTGGTGATTCCAGTTCCCAGAAATGGCTGCTCTCCTGAGATTTTCAGGCACTACGGTCTATAGAGCAGGGGAGGACAATTCTGGTCCCAGAGGGCCGGTGTGTGAGTAGGTTTTTGTTTCCACCAATTACCTTGGCTAGATGAGCCAATTAGCTGTATACTCCAACAATGGTTTGCTTGTAGATAAGATCACAGTAAAACTTTTCATATAGGGACACAAGAACAGTCATTCATGTGCTTATCAAGAAATGTTGCTAAAATCTCAGAAGGCATACATGTCAGGGCTAATTTAGTAATTAAGGCCAGAATTTGGAATGAATACTAGAAACAGATATAGCCCTTGTTGCCCACCTCTGCCCTAGAGAAGTGGTTCCCAAACTCAGTCCGGGGGCATCTGTATATGCTGGTTTTTGTTCCAACCACAATTGCAATCCCAGACATTTAACAAGCTAAGTCAAGTCTTCTCAATTAGAAAATAATAAAGTTCCATTGTTTATAGTGCTTATTGTGCTACATTGCAAATAAAGTAAAAAAAAATTTTACGGAAGACTGAGGTGAATTAATAGGCTCCTAATTGGTGAAAGTGTGGACACCTGACCATTAAAACTAACCATCTGGAACAGTGGTAACCAACCCTGTTCCTGGAGATCTACCACCCCGTAGGTTTTCACTCTTAATGGTACCGTAAGAAAGCATACCCCATTCAACAGCTAGAATTCTTGTTGAGCTGCTAATTAGTAGAATCAAGTGTGCCAAATTAGGGTTTAAATGAAAACCCACAGGATACCTGAAACAGAGTTTTTTTTTACCACTGATCTGGAAAAATTCAAAGACAAAGCAAATGATGACAAGCCAAACCAGCATTGTAAGTTAAACATGTGTCCAGAAATCTAATTAAGAGTCCATTGATTAACCTCAGTCTTTCATTTGATCAAAACAACTTTACCTCAAATGTAATTAATTTGCAATACAGCACAACAAGCACAAAAAACACCCAACGTGCAACAGTCCTGTGAGTGAAAACATCTTGTTAATGAGAGAAATCAGAGGAGAATGGACAGACTTATTTAAGCTAACAGAGAGGCCAGCTATTATCTATACCAGCTTATTCTTGGCCAGGGCCGCGATGCTGGAACCTATCCCAGCGTGCATTGGGCAAGAGGCAGGAATACAGGTTGGCAACCGATCGTAAGAGTACACACTATTCACTTAAATACTCATACACTATATGACCAAAAGTATCTGGTTACCCCTTGGTCTGGGGCTGTTTTTCATGCTTTGGGCCAGGCCTCTTGGTTCCAGTGAAGGCAAATCTTAATGCTACAACATACATGACATTCTAGATGATTATGTGCTTCCCCAACAGTTTGGGGAAGGCCCTTTCCTGTTTCAGCATAACAATGCCCCCAGGAACACAGCAAGGTTCATATAGAAATGGTTTTGTTGAGAACAGTGGGGAAGAACTTGACTGGCCTGCAAAGAGCTCTGAGCTCAACCCCTCAGTGTCTCTGTCAGCTGAAGATAAGCTGTGACTGACGAGGGCAAAGGCCAATGGAGGCTCCCTTTCCCATCTCTGCCCTCCGTCCCCGCCTCATCTGAGCAGCATGCTTGGTGAACACACCGCCACACCATGACATCACCCATGATTCTCCGCCCCCTTTCACTTTCTCTCCTGCATCCCTTGGTGGTGATGCCTGTACACCGTCTGCCGTCATCACAAACCACCCAAGCAGTGTGCTCCCTCCACTGTGGGCAGAAGTGCTGTGTCTGGAACCCGAGACTCATCATGCCTGCCTGGCATTCAATCCAGCCGTGCATCGTTTGTCATTAAAACAGCACAACAGGTGTCTTGCTGTTTCTTTGTGATCAGAACCCTACAATAGTATGCTTAAATTCTGCTGGGAAATGTTTTTTAAGGCAGAGGCAATGCTGACAGAAATAGTTGAATCCGTTGATCTTCTGCCAGTGATCTTGATCTATGTGTAATGGCGAGTCGGTTGCCTGGTGTTTATGGCCGTGCACCAGATTGGTCACTTGTTTTTCTCTCAGGCTGCAGGGATATAAGAGGCAGAGCTGCTGGGTGCTGTTGGCACACTGTCGGCTGTCTGATCCCCGGGATCTGGGTTGGCCCAGCTAGCAAGGGAAGGAACTGGAACGCAAACACCCAGGTCAGCTAACCCACCCTTCCCCCCCAATGAACCGTGACCTCATCCAAAGGATCCACAGTCCTTAACGCTTGGCAAAATGTCACTTCTATTGTTTTTTTTTTTTTATCCCGTGAGATTAAATTCAGGATAGAAGATTATTTCTGTTACATGACCTAATTTTTGCAATCTCAAAGGCTCGGTCCTTGTGCTATCCTGGGAGATACTGAGTAATCTTGTGCCTGGTGGGGTGGATGCATCCCCTGTGGTCCTAGGACAGCCAAAGTACTCAGGATTTTAATTCATACTGTAGGCTGTCTGAAATTGACCACCATTGACGTTTGGGATAAGACAAGATGGTGTCTTAGACGAAAATAACAAATGCTTTACATTAACAAGACTGTGTGTATGTGTCTGTGTGGGTATACATGCACGTGTACATACAGTGCAGTCCGTGAGTCAGGCCTGCCCAAACTCTACCATCCTGTAGGCTTTCATTTCAACCCTAATCTGCCACTCCTGATTCTACTAATTAGCAGCTCGACAAGATCTCTAGCTGGTTAATGAGGTATGCTTTGTTATATAAATAATGGTATATAAATAATCATTTTAATGTGTTTTGTGATTACTCAGCGCCTTTGTCTAATATCACATTTTGTCTAAAGATCTTAAACCGCTCAGTGTGACAAATATGCTATAATAGAGGAAATCAAGAAGGGGAAAATACTTTTTTATGACACTGTACATGCCCATGCCATAACACTACCTCCACCATGTTTCACAGATTTGGGGAGGGGGGGGGGGGTGCTTTGGATCATGAGCAGTTTCTTTCTTTCTCTACAATTTCCTCTTCACTTAATTTTAGTGTCTTAACACATCTACGCCTACATCCCGGAGAGCATTCTTGATCTGTTTGACATTGTTCCTTCACAATTACAAGTATTTTCTGGGGATCCACTACAGTGGTCTTCTGTGTTCTACCAGGTTGCTTGCTATTGTTGAGTTTACCAGTCCATTCCTGCTTCCTAACAATACATCAAACAGTTGCTTTTGACTTGACCAATGTTTGGGATATGTCACTGATCTATGAATTATGATTTTTCCACCCCTGATGGCCTGCTTTACTGGCATTGACACACTTCTTTGGTCCTCATGTTGAGAGCAGCAGCAAAAAACTCCAAATGCAAATTCCACACCAAGAATAAACTGTAGACCTTTTGTTAGCTTTCTTGTGCACGATCCCTCAACTGGTCAAGAAACAGCTGTGCAGCCAGTTGTCCCATTTTGCTCCCCCAACATGGTTCACAGTATGCAATTTAACCTCATACTTAGTTTCATTTTAAATTTAATGAGCTGGAGTACAGAGCCAAAACAACAAAAATTGTGTCGCTGTCCAGATACTTATGGACTGCACTGTATACACACACACACACTTAAGCCCTAATAACAAGTCCCAATGGAAGTTGTATTTCCGTTTTCCCATTGTAATAGGTACCAAATGTCAAACCGATTTTTCTCCAGACCGTGATCATCAATTCATACCGTAGATAGCCAGAACTTCGAAAGCTCAATAAATAACAACGCAACAATAAAAAGAGTTCATCAGACTCACCTTACTGTAGCTTTCGGGAGATTTCTGGACCAGGACCGCCACGCCTTCGTCTCCGTTCGCTTCCAAGACTCGCTGTCATCTGAAAAGTTAGTTTGGAAGAGCCGGAGCTCTGTTTTCCCCGCCCCCGTCTACCTCTCAGCCAATGGGGTGTGAGGCTACTCTAACTGGAGCTGGCCCACCGCTTGGATTTGCCCATAGAAGGGAAAAGTATGTGCGGTCAGGAATGCGCCCTGTTGCCGTCCGAGGATGTGTACTGCTGGGATGCAGCGTTCAGGAGTTTGGTCATAATTCCAGGAACTCCGATAGGGGCTGCCTTATTTAGAGAGAGGGAGAGAGAGACAGCATACAGTATTTCTTGTCTTGTTATGTCCCTTTTGTTGTCAGAAATGTTGATTGTTCATTATATGAGCTTTATTGCATTCGATTACAGTACATTTCAGTGTGTTTAATGTCCCCGTAATCTGAAATATGAGAGAGAGAGCGAGAAAGAGAGAGGCAGCCCGTGTCTCGAAGGCTTTGTTTTTCTTGAAGCCGTTTTACAGTGGAATGTAGCCCATTGTTGAACTGACAGATACCAGGCTGTGTGGTTTGCAGGGTCTCGGACGTAATTAATGCTACAGCGCACCGAGGCCAACATTTCAGACTATTTTCGACTGTAGCCTACTTTATTTTGCTCGAAGATAGGTTAAAAATGACTGCAGACAAAAAAACTTGCTATGTAGTAGACCTACAATTCAGCAGACACATAGCGGTGTTAAGAAAACATTTGCCGCATGCAAACGAGAACGGGTTTACTCTTCGTCTCACCTCAGCAATGCAAAAGCCAGAATATTTTCTCAAACCTTTGAAGCAGATTCAGCGAGAAACATCGATGACATGCTAATTTAAAAAAGCGTGCGGATGGATTTAGGCTATGTGTATGACACTCGATTTAACATTTCTGAGCTGTTTCCTTTACTGATGGGGAATTTTTGAGTCTTCTCATTTCTGCTAAAAGTCAAGTCAAAAGTCTGTCATCACGGTTGCGTTTGTCTGAGGCTGAAATAATTTCACAGATACGCCTAGCAGTCCTTTTCTGACTGTTCATAAGATGACTGTTCTGACCGTTCGTCATTATATTACAACGGATGTTGGGCTTTGCACAGTGCACAACAAATGCTGTCTGGTGGGGTTTTATATTTACCAGCAGTCACGTTTCGAACACAATTGATTCTCTTGAGTTCTGCTGTCATTTTAATGTATTTTTGTATTTTAATTGATGTTTCATTGTTATTTCTGTCTTAAGCATTGCCTTTAAGTTTAGGTAAATCGTTATTTGGAGTGCATGTCGTGCATCACTCATAATATATACTGTAATAACCGCCACACAAGACAAGCATAGGGTTATACCAAACGGTTTTCATATAAGGTGACTTAAGATGGTATTTTCCTTTTAATTAACTTTAATTATGAATGGGAAGCACCAAATATGCAATAGAATGGTATCTTTCTGTATGTTGGTCAGTGGAGAGCAAGTTGGGCTGAATGGCCTGTCCTTGTCACAAGTGTTCTGATCTCAAAAGCATTTAAAGGAGGGTTAGAACTACACAGACTTTAGTCCTTATATTAGGAAGGCTCATGCATTACCTATGTAATGCATTTAATCCATTCTGAGTAAGGATCTGAACCAAAAGTTTATGGTGTTTTTTATTTTTGGAGACGTTTATTTTTGGACTTTCACATCACATGCTGCACCACAGTTTTCCAGATGTTTCTAGAACCTGCCACCCACAGGAAAGGAGTAACTCCTTTTGGCTTGTCTATGTCTCAGAATCATTATATTGAATTTGCATGCTGATGTATGTATCTGCATTGTCATGCTCTTTTAAGCAGCGTAGAGTTTGAGAAAGGCACCAGTGGAACAAATGGCAGGACTGTAGGATAATGATAAATGTGAATATGCATACACTGTGCAAGAGATAGTGACCACACCTCCTGTACATCCAGCCTCTATTCAAATTTTTTGAAATGTACAAATAGACAGACCTGTGCAGGTCATGTGTGCTGAATTTTGTTCCACTACTACCATAAGTGGCATTACAGCACCACTTCAAATGAGCAATTTCCAAATAAATCCAAATAATTATTACAGATGTACCCTCACATCCAATACACACCGATGTTGATATACACAGTGTTTGGATTAGGTTTGCAGGCCATGACAACATACCCCCCAATGTTCTACAGCTCACCCTTGGTGCTTTACCCCTGATATTGCAGCTATTATTATTATTATTATTATTATTATTAGTGATAATTGGTACTTCATTAAATAAATAATGAAAGTAATTAAATAATGGATGATTAAATTGGAATTAAATACATAAACTGGCTTCCTAATATCTGACTGATCTGACTGGCTCTTTATGTAATCCTGCACTTTTCTATGGAAGTCCGAAGAAGAGCCCATTAATGAGTTTCTAGGTGTGATATGTGGGTACTGACATGCTGTGAGAGTACCTAAAATGTCCATTAGATGGCAGTCTGAGTGTAGAATGATATTCACAATGCTAAACAAGTACATTGGGACAGTTTGATGTGAGTGTGGATGACAAACTGATTTATGACATGATTAAACTACTTTATTAGCACAAGGCTAACACATGCTTATTAAAAATGCCTCTTTATTGAGTTAATAATGGCAATTATTATGGATTTCCTAAATCTTAACTGGATTATAATGTTCTGAGTTTGCCCTATTTTCACCTTTTTCCCACTGAGCCAAGATTGTACAACCCATTTAGCAAGGGCAAATAAGTGGGAGAGCTCCTTCTGCTCTATAAAAATACCCAGGATAGCGTAGTAGTGTAAACGTTTCATAACTTTCCCGACAGACAGCGTGCAACTGCTGATGTAGAACAAACCACAAAGCCATTGTTTGAGCACAGCATCCCTGACAATGAACGGGGCAAACAGGATTGTTGGCTCGTGCGATAATGCTTACTGTCAACAGAGCTTGCTGGATCATGTCCTGTTTGTACGCACAATAGCAGAATCCTGCATTGAACTCTAGAGTGTAATGTGTCCACAGTTGACTGAAGTGGCTGTCTTTAATTCACATTAGCCAGGCTCTCCACCTCATGTTGAAGACAGAGTGCCAGCGCTGTTTAAGTGAAATTTATGACCTACGCGGATGGCGGTGGCGTCACCACGATTCGGCAGGTAGAATTTCCTGAACGGTCTTGTTTCATGTAAGCCGTGGGTGTAACGCGGGTTCGAGGGACTGCCCGTACGCGCAAAGTCGCGGTGCGTGTAGGGATCCACCTCCAGGAATGCGGCTCGGCAAGACGTTTCATCCGTCTCTTCCAGTAAGCGCATCGACGCTCCCACTTCCTGCCGGCTCAGTGCGCGGCGCAGAGCCCCGAGGAGAAGCAGCGGTTGCGGTCATGTCTCTCTCCGAACCGCGGGGAACCCTCGCCCGTGAAACCGTCGCCCTGGAAACCCTCGCCCTGGAGCTGAGCTGCCCCGTCTGCCTGCAGCTGTTCTCCGACCCGGTGATGCTGCCCTGCAGGCACAACTACTGCCGCGCGTGCGCGGAGGGCACCGCCCGGGGGGACCCGCCGCACCGCTGCCCCGAGTGCCGCGCGGAGTACGGCGGCGCGGACGCGCTGCGCCCCAACTTCAAGCTCCGCGGCATCATCGAGAGCTACAAGGCCACGGCGGAGACCACGGAGACGGCGGGGGCGGAGGAGACGACGGCGACGGTGAGCGGGGCGGTGCGGTGCGAGCACTGCCTGGGCGACGGCGAGCCCGCCGTCAAAACCTGCCTGAGGTGCGACGTGTCGCTGTGCGCCCAGCACCTGCAGCGCCACCTGCTGAGGGACGCGGCCAAGCGCCACTCGCTGGTGGAGCCGCGGCGCGGCGCGGGGCCGGCGTCGGCCTGCCCGCTGCACCGCGAGGAGCCCGAGTACTTCTGCGGCAGCGACGGCGCCTTCCTCTGCGACGCCTGCCTGGCGCAGGGCGGCCACCGCGACCACGACGTCAAGACCCTGGAGGCGGCGGAGGCGGAGTTCCGGCGGGCGCTGGAGGGCCAGGAGAAGGAGGCGCGGACCCGGCTGCAGATGGCCGAGCTGCTGGCGCAGCGGGGCTCCGGGGACGAGGCCGTCTTCAGGGCCGCCGGCGACAAGCTGGGGGCCAAGGCCCTGGCGCTGCTGGGCGGCATGGCGGACCTGGTGGACGGGTACCGGGCCCGGCTGGTCAAGCTGCTGGACGAGGACCGGCGGCGCCTGGAGGAGGGCTGGCGGGAGAGCCTGCGGCAGTCCGGCGAGCAGCAGCGCCTCCTGCGGGAGGCCCAGCGCGACGCGGCGGCGGTCCTGCGCGAGTCCGACCGGCGCCGCTTCGTCCGCCTCTTCCTGGAGGCGGAGCCTAGCATCAGAGCCGCCACCGCCTCCGGGGGCCCGGCGCCGGCCCCGGCGGCGATGCCGGCCCCGCTGGACGTGAAGAAGCTCTCTGCCGGCGCGCGGACGGACCACTTCCGGGCGGAGGTCGCGCGGCTGCTCCAGGCCCTGGTGGTCCTCCTCTGCCCGCTGGAGCTGACCTTCGACCCCAACACGGCCCACCCCAGCCTGCTCCTCTCCAACGACCTGCGGACGGCCAAGTACAGCGCCGCCAAGCTGCCCCAGCTGGACCACCCCGACAGGTTCCAGACGGCCCCCCAGGTGCTCTGCGCCCAGGGCTTCTCTGGCGGGGAGCACGTCTGGGTGGTGGAGATGGGCCAGTGCATGTGGTCCGTGGGCCTGTCCTACAAGAGCGTCCCCCGCAGGGGCGACCACAGCCGGCTGGGGCACAACCCGGTCTCGTGGCGCGTCCAGTGGAAGAACAGGAAGCTGACGGCGTGCCACGCCTCCTGCAACGTGGCGCTGGCCGAGGCGGTGCCGCCCTCGCGGGTGGAGGTGGCGCTGGACTACGAGGGGGGCACCCTCAGCTTCCACAGCGTCGCGGGGGGCCGGCAGCACCTGCACACCTTCCGGGCCACCTTCAGGGAGACGGTGTACCCCGCTTTCAGCATCCACTCCACCACCCCCCAGTCCTGGATCACCCTGCAGAGCTGAGCCCCCGCCTCCCAGGGGCATGACCCCCCCCTATCCGGGACACCCCACTCAATTCAGGTTTTCGGAACAGGGACTATGGGGTAAGGAGGCTGGGGGGTTGCTTTTTGCCAAGTGCAGTCATCAATGTAGAAAATTGTAGTTCAGGTGCAGTCATCAACGTAGAAAACTGTAGTTCCCAAAAAATGAAAAATTCTCAAGAATAGCAACAAAAAAATAATGATAATAATACATTTCCTTTTCTCAAAAAAGTTTAGTCATGAAATTTACGGTCACAGAGCTCACAGAGAGGGATGAGAACTGTTTTAAAATGTACATATTTGGCCTGATGTTAATGTTATACTAATACTCTCACTGTATATCCCCCTGAGACCAGGCAGAACAACGGTTTAAGGATTTTCATTTTTCCGAGTTTTTTTTTCCATTTTTATTGAATGTCCCTGGTAGTGTAGGTTTCAGCATGGTAGAGTATGTGGTTTTCAAGATTAAGATCAGAGACTCATGTTCCTTACAGGGGACAAAAATGAATTGGCAGGTCTTAGGAAGATCAACACAGTCACTTTTCAAACATGCATAAAAATAACTTATCTATAGCAAAAAATATCTATAGCAAATCGAGGTTTGGGCTTCTGGCCAGCACTGATGTAGCGCTTGAACAGTGAGATCTCTTTGGCCCCTTGACAAAATGCTGAGAAATACTGAGTTCAGACAGGCAGACTGGCCAAATTCCTTATGAGAACGCAATTTTCCTGAAAAGACAGCGCATGGTATGTTACACATCACCATGATTCATTGGAGTTCCTCATATTTATGAATCATATTCCTCTCTGTGGCAGGTGCACATTTTGATACAAGAAGTCTTAAGAGGCTGAGGGGGATGGTCTTCTGACGCAAGGGGGGGTTCTGTGTGTTGGTTCCTTCTTTTTCTGACTTAATCTTCTGTTTATCTGTCCACCAATGCTGGTTAATTCTTATATCCAACCAAAAATGTGCACTAAGAATGGGACATGCAGCTACTCGTGATTTGATAAGCAAAGATGTAATATCAGGTTTGGGGCTAATTAAATAAAGAGCAGAAATTACAGCAGAACTGCAGAAGATGCAGTGATAATGTCAGTGATTATTAACTAATTTAAGCTTCTGTATGAATAGCCGGCATGAATCCCTGGCTTTGCATAACTCTGGAGGTACACTTTTATTGCTTTAAAAGCGCTGGCCAGTATATTCCTCTTTAACCTGTATTCTTGTAAAGGTCAGGCTTGTCTGGACAAGAGCGTCTGCTAAATGCCTGTAATGTAATGTATCGTAACGCTTGTCTTGATAGGTTTAGCAGTGAATCATAGCGTGGATGCTAATATACTTGAGTGATACAGAATGAATGATCTGTTAGGGAATATTAGAGTATAGAGTGGAAAATGGGAGCACCGGGTTTAAGTGTAATGAGCTTTGAAGAACAATAAAGAGTGTGACCTTTTTCACTAAGGCAGCGTTTGTGTTCTGTTTCTTTTTTGTCAGCAACGTTTTACCAACAGAGCTTTCCATGAACCCTGCTATTCGGCAGAACTTTAACTGCCATAAATTCAAAAGTTTACTCATTGATTGTTGGGAAGGATTGGCCATTTGCATCTGCAACTGCAAAGGTGACAGGCTCATGGCAGAGCATGATGGGTAATCTGAGGAAAACGGGCTGCAGATGAGCTGAAAATGGTCAACATTTCGGTGGCATGAGTTCCTGTGCCTCTCTGTACGTACCTGGACGTACCTGTTTATATAAACGTGTGGGGGCTGGTAGTTCGAGTAAATACTGAAAGAGCTGTGGAGTTTGGCCCCGGTCCCAAGCCGTCAGCTGGATCAGTCACATTCCTTGCCACCAACATTTCTTCATTCTGTTATTTCATATTTTCACTTTCATCTTGAGAGGGTGTCCTGTGAACACGAGGGGTAGGGAAATGTTTCTCCGTGCTCCTAAACTCCCATCCCAAAAGGAGCAAGTCTGGGGGTCAGTGCTGGAGCAAATGCCACCATGGATTATTACTCATTTTAAGAATGAGTAATAACAGTGAAGATGAGATGTTGGATGAAGAAAGCTTGTCATACTGGCAGGCCGGCCTGCAGTGCCAGCTTTCTCCTTTGGGGGCATTACACCAGCAGGAGCTCTGTTGGCTGGGAAGTGATGGGTTGGCAGATTGCCGAGATATTGTGACCATTGCCTGAGGAGCCCTCTGCTGGTGGGGAAGACCTGCCGCAATTGTAACATCACAATGTGCTCCCTCCACCTGTCGCTGCATAAGAGGGAGGAGGCATTCTGGGCACACAGGCTTGTGGAGGCGAAGCTGGAGGTGGCCGTCTGCCGCGAGGCTGGTGCAGGAAGGTAAGTCCCAGCTGGTGGAGTAGACGGGCAGGCTGCGGTTCGTGGAGGGAGGGGGGAGCGGGAGGAGGAGTCGACAGTTTGAGTGGCATACGCCCGCTGAGGGAGAGGGCGACGCAAACTCTAGAGTAGATGGTGCCGTTGGTGAGCTGCTACAGGGCACGCGTGGCAATGCCAAGCTGTGCAGGAGAGAAGGGCCTACGGCTGCAGGGCCAGCCGGCGAACCCCTCCGTTAGCATTCTCCGGCAAGCTCTGCAACGTTCAGCCGCCGGCTGCGGGAGAGGAGGTTGAGGCAGCAGGCATCGGCGTGGGGCTCTGGAGGCCCTGAACGCAGACCTGCGGGCGGGGCTGGCCAATGCCCAGCGGGGGCCCCGGGTGGCAGTAAACCTCTGGGAGGTCTAGATCCCTGATGCTGTGCGCCCCTGCCTCTTGCTCTCAGCGGACCTGAAAGCGGCAACATTCAGTCCAGTCAAGCGGCCGTGCTCGCTTGACTCGGGACGGGTGTCAGTGTGTGGTGGGCGTGTGCTGCCGGGCCGTGGTGCGGGTGGAGCTGGCCAGTGGCCTGGAGTGCAGACAGGGGTCCTGGGGTCCTGGGTTCCTGGTGTCTGATGTGGTGTGAGAACTTCCTGAGGCCCCGGGACGCCCCTCTGATGAGGCACACTGCCCTGCACGGGTGGAAGTTCGGCTGAGTGGGGAGAGCTCGGCGTCTCCTTCTACAGAGCCGGAACCCCCCCAGGTACACCGCCACACCTTTCAGGCCCAATTCACAGAGCCCCTGCACGACGTCCTGCTGATGATGTCACCACAGCCCACGTCGCACATGACCTTGTGCTGGCAGCCATGGCTGGATGGAATTCCCTCCCCCCTGACATCCGTACCTCAGACTCACTCAACTCCTTCAAATCACACCTTAAAACCCACCTCTTTTCCCTAGCCTTCCCTTGATGTCTGTCTTCCCCCTCTGTCCATCACACCCCCTCCTACCACTACTGCACCACTGGTCCCACTGCATTTTCTGTATTGTATGTTTTTTATTGTATCTTTGTATCTTTGTCTGTTTATTGATAATTATGCTTGTACCGTGGTTTATTTTGTTGATTGTTTCCTTGATTTTCCTGTGTTATAAAGCTTCATTGAGACTGTGAAAAGCTCTATATAAAATACATTTATTATTATTATTATTATTATTATTATTATTATTATTATTATTATTATTATTATTATTATAGCTACGAGGTGGAGGGGTGGCTCTGGTGGCCTCTCATCAGAAATTTCTCCATCAGAAAAATACATGCTAGAATGCTCGACAGAGCAGAATGGTTCAGATAAACACTTTCAGAGCTGATTTTACACTTTGCAGTGTGTTACCAAGAAAAGGTCTTTTTGCTGTTACCCTGCATGATTGACAAACCATGCTTGAAATGTATCATAGAATGTAGAACAAAAATGTTTAGCACCTTGATTGTTTTCCGTTTCTCTGCAGCAAGGGAGCCGGTTAGTTGCCAAACAAGAAGGACAAGAAACAAGAAGCTCAGGCTGGTGCAATTGCTCTTTATTGTTGACACATTTTCATTGTCAACTTGTCCTGTGCCTACGTTTTAATACAGAAAGGGCACGCTGCACAGCAAAGCAAAAGACAAGGACACTGGAATGGGGGCACCAGCATAATTTGTAAACAGGCAGCTAAAAATTGCAGATGCAGTCGATGGCGAAGCGAATGGCGCCTGTGACTGTGACTGTGTGGGGAGGCTGAGAGTTACTATGCAGTAGCACCTTGACCAATTCAATTCACAAAACTCGACCGGCTCCATTTCACTGATGGCATCGACATTTCAGCCACTGGGGAGGAACCTATTCTGGCTAGCTAGCCCATGCTTGCCCTTCCTGGTAACTGGCAGGGATAAGAAGATAGGACAGTTGTGTTGTCACCTTGGAAAAGAGGGGAGATCCACCAATTACAGAGTACATTGGTAACAACCATCAGTACAACAGCCACAGTGATTGGTGGATACTTTCTGGCTATATTTCTGTGCACCCTCTGGGTATCCAGGAGGTGGAGGCCACCAGTTACCCTCAGCAGTGTTTTATTAATTGTTACCAAAGCGCTTTGTGATTGGTGGAGCTCTTTTCTGGTTCCTAGCAGTAATGTGACATCCACAATTGTCTTATCCCTACTTTACTATCCCTGATAGATGGCCAAGGGTCACACCTTATTCATTAAATAAACCATACAGCGTGCTATGGAGTGTTTATGGGTAATTTATAAGAGTGACAGGTCTGAGCAATGGGGCGAGACAGGCACAAGGGAATGCTTAAACACAGAAACAGGACAGCAGCTACCAACAGTCCAGAGGAGTGGAACCAGCCAATAAGCAGAGGTTAAATGCGCTCTGTCATTGCTTTCCACTGCATTAGGTTTGCTGCCTGACAAATGTCCAATCAGAGCAAGAGAGAGAGAGAGAGAGAGAGAGTTTAATATCTGAAAATGAAGTGCGACACTAGAGTGTGTTACTGCAAGACTGAAGAGAGTGTTTAGGTACCGCAGAGTAGACAATCTTATCCAAAGTATCTTAAAAAAAGGGCATAAATATAGAGAGAGGTGCTAGGTTCCTCTATGGAGGGTTTACATAGTGTGCGAAGAATATAATGTGCTACTTATCTACCTCTGTACAAAGGCAATTTCTACTGTTGCTCTTATCTCTTAGCTGATTTGAATGCATGTATGCTCTTCATTTTGTGAGCTGCTGTGAAGTAGATTGACTGCCAAATGGATGTAGCATAATATAGGCTAATGCTCAGAACCTGGCTAGGAAGGGAATAGAAAGGAATTTAAATATTTTGTGCTTCCTCTCTGTTTTGTAGCTGCAGAGCACCACGATCAGTGTCAAATCAACACTAACACTAGAGTTCCTGTACACTTAAGAAACAAATTCAGCCATTATTGATTAAAGTGTAAGGCATCGTGTTAGAGTGTGGAGGATTTAAGGCCAAGCTCATGCCCGCATTCCATGCCCCGCTGATAAAATCTCACACATAACAACAAATGCCTCAGTGCTGGTGACTGACAACTAATCAGCGATAACATTGCAGAAACAGGCGCCCACTTTCCCCCATTTTCTTTAGGACACTAATTGTCTGACTTGTTGGAATTTTCCAAACTTGACAGCTCTGTGATTGTGCTCTGTCAGAGTGTTGGTTTAACTGTGGCAGGACCAGCCTATCCACGTGCTTCTGTCTGTGCCCAAACCAGGCTGGGGAGGTGGGGGTGGTGGTGACTGGGCTATGAATTTTTGCTGATTGGGCCTTTACCTAAAGTGGAATATCTCCCTTAATTTGCATATTTTAAGATGTGCTAGGATCTGCTCTCCAAAAAATACCAGTGGGTTCACCTTGCATTTTTCAGTGTGTTAAAGGCGTCGTTGAACCATGAAATTAATTTGAAATGGGCTAGAAAAAACTGCATGAAGATGTACTACAAGGAATACATTTTCTTGGATGCACCAGGTTCAAGCAAAGAAATCAAGGCAGGCTTGTAAATGTTTGGGTGTGGCCAACCAAAAACCTTACGTGTTGTGTTGTGGTATAACCGCAAAATGGTCTCCCAGGAGATTGGATTTCTTCCCAGGCCACTTAGCAATCCACTGTAGTTCAGCACAGTTCAAAAATGCTTCTACTTCCTGCTTCCAGTAAGTTACTGCAATGCCTATTGGTGTCTACCTTGTGATTAAAAAAAACTACAGCCTGTGTGTTTGGTTTTTACAAGGTGTTTTGATACATTTTCTTCTTATAGCATGCATAATATTGAGATGTTAACGGCTATACATGTACTTTTTTTTTTTTTTTTTTTGCTTATATTAATTACCTCTGTTTAAATGTGTGTTATGTCTGCTCCTGTTGGCTAGGTGAAGTTGCTTTATTAGCATCACTAAAGCAAATTTGATTCTGGATTTTTGTCTGTTTCCTAAACCTTGTGTCTCATTCTCAAAGGGACAGCTCACTTTCTGGGTTTTAAAATATTATTTCAGTTTCAGTGGTGTGAAAATGACAGTCTCTCAGAAGGCAGAGCTTGTACGTGACTGTATGTTTCTTGCCTAATGGCTGTAAGGCCGAAGCCAAATTCCTGTAGTGTTTGGGTCCGATCTCCACTGCATTCCTTGGCAGCTTTTCTTTCTGCATGCAGATAAGGTTTAACTGCTTGATGTGTGCATCCAGGCATTAGACAACCCTTTCCTGACCCCAGACTTTTCCCCGCTGCTGTTCTGGGATAATTCTTCATGGGAAATTTCAGATCGGTTGGAGAGCTGAATTATTCAACGTTGTTGTGGTCCCCGTGACAACACACAGTTCCTCTCTTTGGGCCACATGAAGTGTCGTGTGAGAAACTGCTGGCAGCTGTGCAGGGGGAAAAAGCACCCGTGAAGAACTGAGCTGGGGTCAGCCAATTCACTCTATGTCACAAACTGTACAATTTTCCTGAACGGGTAGAGACTGATTTGGGATCTGTGCTTGGTGACAGAATTCCCCCACTCTGTGAAGCATACCTGTCTTTCCTGTTGATTTGATTGTGACTGTGATGATTAAATGACATCTGGCTAATGTTTTGAAGGCATGTCTTAGGACCGTGGAGGAAACCCGGAGTACCTGGAGGAAACCCGAGAACATGCAAACTCCACACAGATTTGGCAGAGATTTGAGCCCAACACCTTCTTACTGTGAGGTGACAGTGATACCCACTGCACCACCATGCCACATAATTTAATTTTTTTTTGTACCTTAAACTTTATTTTCTTCTTCCCGGTATGATCTGTCTGCTTTTGTGGAATCATTTTTGTTTAAAATGGTCAGCAGGCATAATTATGTTTTCTGTGCAATTTTATTATATATTTATTTTGAACACCCAAGTGACTAGCTATATTTATTCATTTAAAAATTTAAAAAAATGCTGAATGTTACTGCAACTGTAATGTTATTGTAATTACTTGCGTGGTATAGAGTGCTATGGGCATGTGGATGTGAACGTCTTAAAATCAGTTTAGAAATAAGTTGAGTAAATGTAAGAAAACGTGACAAACGTTTCGGCTCTTGCCTGTGTATTGAATTAGTTAGAAAATACCTCCCTCGTGTGGCGTAACTCGGTTCTTCTGCATCAAGAGGAGAAACACAGCGTGTCTACTTTTTCTGATGTCGCTTTAGTAAGTGATGTAAAACAGATTGCTCTGTAAAATTAAACAATGGTGTTTATTCGCATCTCACTTTTGAAAAACAACCATAACCAGAAAAAAACAAAATTTTGTTAAATGTAGGCGAAGCAGTGTGTGGAATACAGCTGATTGTTGTACGATTAATGACGTAAACTGTGGACTACACCTCCCAGCAGCCTCCTCAATCGCATACGCTACAGGGTACAGTTCAATTGGGTTACATCGTATCATTTTATCGACCTATACGCTTTGAGAATACAGTATTCTCCAGACTGACATTTCATTTGTACGGCGTGACGTTATCGAGCCGCTGCGAGTAGTGCGGAATACGTTATCAATTAACTAGGAAAACAACGCCGTGCTTCTCTCAAATAGCTGTCTAATCCAGACAGTTCATATTGTGGACGCAGATTTGTGCGCAGGATGGGGGGCACTGAGAGCACCAGGAAAGTGTCTTTCGCTGTTGATGAGGAGGACAATGTCCGGGTTCTGCATGGAGTTAAGGTAGCTGGTTAGCGAGATAGCTGGCTGTCAAACCAGGGAGCTGATTTTGAACAAGTTTAAACAATTCGTCTTGTGCAAATGGCCGTGCATGAATTATCGCTTGCTCTATACCACTGAACGTGTTCATAGCGGTGTGCTTTTATTTCCAGCTAGATGAGTCAAGTTTGCCGTTTGGCTACATGCAAAACTGTGACTATGAGTAACATTTCCGTGACCTCATTTGAACTGGGCGAGGTACGACATAAAGCATTGTATGAGGACGTGTGGCGTATTTAGCTACACGTCTAGTGAGCTGTGCAACTGACATGATGCATTTTATTGATAGACAAGGGTAGGAAAACGGCCGTTTGTCATGAGAATACAAGGCCCATTCAGCTCGCCGTTAAAGCACTGAGTAGCTTACCACGGCTCGCGTCATACGACCACTGTCTCCTTCTTAGTGGATGTTTAGGATTCTATGGGTAACCGGCACGACCTCTCCGCAAATGGTTAATGATGCGTGCACATAATTACAATTTATATAGGCATTATATATGCATTGATAATTGTTCATAAGAAAGGCAGTAAGATAGGTAGCTTCAATGTTCAAGGTACGGAAGGGAACATCCAGGATGAAACGAATCTCGCGCCTCGACAGTCAAACACGTGAGCCGTAAAAGTAGGCACCTGTCGGGCGCCCTGGGGTTTTCCTATTTCACTTAGCTGGTTAGACGTGTCTTTTTTAAAGAGATTATATTTATTTATCAAAATCTATGTTGTGCTGTAAGTGTGTTCCCTATAGAAGATACATGAGCAATGTTTTGTACCGCACATAAGCATTATGTGATTCATATAGCCGTTTAATTTCTACGACTTGTTACATGAACGTTACATGTTCTGCCGTCAGATGGAATTCTTGCAAGGCCAGTGACTACTGTTGCAACAAATTAACGTGATGGTCTTTAAAAGCGCTGTCGGTTGCAAGTGCAGAGGGAAACGCGCGGTGATGTAAATAGGCGTATACAGTATATATTTGTGTATATATTTACAGTGTGACCAAACAGACTACAAGTAGGCTACTCATTAAACAAACCTGATTAATGAACTGGCATACGGCAGATTTTGCGCTTAGTGGTGAATACCAGAATCTTAGCAATGACCCGTGGGCCAAAATATTAAAAACCTAATTTAATTAAATTTTTGAGGGTATATTTTTAAAAAAGAAAACCCCTTTGACAGACCAAACCCAAAGCGCTAACCAGACCAAGATTAGGTAATGATTTATATGTCCCTATATACAGTAGGCTACTGATACTTTAAATGTAATCTTACACATGAGAGCTGTAGCCTGCTTGACGCGATTTATTCATTCTCACTGTGAAACCGGAGCTGGTCCCTGAGTCTTGAAAATGGGCCCCAAAAGAATAAATAATACGTTTTAATAAATAACCAAGACCCCACCGGGGCCCCTTAACCACGGCAGGGCCCTAGTCAGTTGCCTGTATGGCCTAATGGACAGGCCGGCTGTGTAAAACCCATGCTCTCCAATAACACATGTTCAGGTTTATGTTATTTATGTTATTTTTTTAGTGTAGGCCTGTTAGACTTGATGGCTGGTCATGCATTGTTTGGTGTGAGTATTGATTGTGTGCTGCTGGTTGCTTTAGCAGTGTAATATTGATCTGGGAAGTGGCGGAGCTCAAAGGTCTATTTTCAATATCCACTGAAAGATGACTTTAATTGCATATACTTGCTTAAAATACCAGCACATTTTTCAACATATTGGAAGTATCCTTGGACATTTCCAAGACTATATTATGTGCATATGTGCACCTTCTTTATATTTGTTTCTTTGTGTTTATAGATGATGACAAGTGTTCCTTTTATCAAAAGTTGACCTGTTGTAAAAGACCAATACCCTTACCCTACAGGGACAATCCTTCTGAATTTTAATAATTCCCTTGACATCTCAGATTTTAATTTTCCACAAACAAACTTCCTGTGGAGAAAGGATATTTGATGCAATTTTGAGATTTATATATATTTTTAAGAAACTAGCAAAGTGCATATTTTGGAATGGAAGTTGACATAAGACTGTACACATCAGAGAATTTTTCCACAACTCAATACAAAATCAGGCTTTTATTGACCCACCCCTTTTTTTCCCCCTGATATGTTGGAATAGACCTTAACTCAGCCTTCTTTTTTGTAAGACTGGATTCTGAGTAGGACCCGTACGCTCCTGGCTGTGGACAGGATGGTGAAAATGTCTTTGCTTGGCCCTCGTGCACTGCTGCCTGGTTCAGAGAGGGAGTGGCCGTGGTGTCGCTCGGGCCAATCGCTGTGAAGCGTTACGCCCGGCCGCTGATCCGAGCGCCGACGCGGACGCGCCATTGGACCAGGCTCATCTCCGCCCCCCGTCTCTTTTCAGCTCTCGGAGGAAGTCCTCCAGAGGATGCGGGGAGCGACGCGGGAGGCGGACGTCAGGCCGCCGCCCGGCGACAGCCACAGGGAGGAGCCTGGTACGACTCACAAGCGCACGCCCCCTCGTGCTCCCTCTCCCCCCCCCCCCCCCCACCCCTTTGACTTTTCTCTGCTTATCATTCTGTTCATTTGCATAGCAGTTACAGTTAGATGACTGAGCTTCCTTGCTCAGCAATTTAAAGAGTTAATTACAAGTGAGGTTTGGAGCAAAAATGAAGCAAGTAATGATAAACCTGATTCGTTTTAGATTCTTCTTCCTCCCGTGTTCAATATGACTGGACTAGGGCACAATGCAGGCTTGTACCTGTACATGCAGATATTGAACATGAACAGTGGTCTGTACACGGGGGTTTAATGGATGGTGCTGTTTGCAGTTCTGAAACCCGTGACCCCTGATCCGCCACGGCCTTCTCCACCACTACAACCATCTGAACCCCCGCGACCCTCTGAACCCCTGCGACCCTCTGAATCACCACTACCTTCTGAACCACCACGGCCCTCTGTGGCTGAGGTGCAGGAGGAACTACGGAGGAGGTGGGTCCCGCACCATCCAACCCCCCCCCCCCCTCCGTTTCCACCCCCCTTCTCTCCCCCCTTGGTTAGTAGTGTCTCTGGTGAGGATGGTCAGTAGCGTGTCAGTAGTGAGGGTGGTCAGTAGTGTGTCTTTAGTGAGGGTGGTTAGTAGTGTGCCTGTAGTGAGGGTGCTAAGTAGTGTGTCTATAGTAAAGGTGCTCAGTAGTGTGTCTGTAGTGAGGGTTGTCAGTAGTGTGTCTGTACTGTGGGGTGGTCAGTAGTGTGTCTGTAGTGAGGGTGGTCAGTAGTGTGTCTGTAGTGCGGGTGGTCAATAGTGTGTCTGTAGTGCGGGTGGTCAGTAGTGTGTCTGTAGTGAGGGTGGTCAGTAGTGTGTCTGTAGTGCGGGTGGTCAGTAGTGTGTCTGTAGTGTGGCTGGTCAGTAGTGTCTCTGTAGTGCGGGTGGTCAGTAGTGTCTCTCTGGTGAGGGTGGTCAGTAGTGTGTCTGTAGTGAGGGTGGTCAGTAGTGTGTCTGTAGTGCGGGTGGTCAGTAGTGTCTCTCTGGTAAGGGTGCTTATTCCCTCCCTCTCTCTCTCAGGTACGAGCGGGAGCAGGCCATCATGAGGGAGGAGCTGGTCCGGATCACACGGCGGGAGAGGGAGGCTGCGCGGGAGGACCTGAGAAAGGCCTTGAGGAGGGAACGGGGAGTCACACACACCGAGGCAGAGAGGGCCAAAAACCTGGTGAGTTCCTCACAGTACACACAGCGCTCTCACGGCCAGCAAAGCATCATGGTCCTGGAGGATCGGGATGTTTATGCATTCTGTGTGATTTCATATTCTTGTATGCTTTCATGTCTTCAGTATCACATAAAAAAGTGTTTTTCTCTGTGAGCTCAGTAGTGTGATGTAGATATATGGGGGGTTTGAATTGAATATATAGTGAGCTTCGTAATGTTTGGGACAAAAACTCATTTTTTCTTGATTTGACTCTACTCCACAATATTAGATTTGTCATCAAACAATTCTGTGGTTAAAGTGCACATACCCGGGCTTTATTAAAGGGTATATTTTATACATTTTTTTCATCATGTAGAAATTACGGCACTTTTTATGCAGGGTACCATAATGTTTGGGACAAATTACCTCGCAGGTGTTTTTGATTAGGTGAGATCAATTGTTTCCTGACTACAGGTATGAGAGAGCTTTCAGTATCTAGCCTTTATTCTAGGCTCTTGGTTGCCTTTGGAGTCTGTTACTGGTGTTTGTCTACATGCAGACCAAAGTTGTATCAAGGAACCCAGCCCAGTGTGAGGCTGAGAAATATAGGCCAATCTTTAGGCTTACCTAAAGCATGGATAAAATGTGCTGTAATTTCTACACGGTGAAACCAGCCTTAAATGAAAGCTGAGAATGTGCACCTTAACCACGCGTGAATTGTTTGACTACAAACCTAAAATTGTGGAGTGCAGTGCTAAATCAAAAAAAAAGGCCTTTGTCCCAAACATTATGGAGCTCACTGTATTACATGTAGGTCTTAATTGAGACGCTGCACGGTAGTGACATAATATAAGTGCATTTTCATGAGTTATGTGAGCGTTTAGAGTGCATAGAGCTGGACTGCTGCTTTCACTGCATGCAAACATCCAAAAACGAACATAAAAAGATATTCAGGTTGCTTATGTGACCCAGCAGATGTCTATACGTTCACGTCAGAAGATTGTACATTATTTTGTGATGTGTAGGTGCATCTCAGGAGAACACCTGACTCGGGCTATGAGCCAAGTTATGGCTGAGTTAGAAGCCTTTTCTGTCTGTGGAAATTAAAATGACTCTCTTTTCACATCTTCAGCATATGCTGGAGTTCAAACCTGTTTGTCATTCATTTTGTCGCACAATCCTGGCTAGTTTGGGTCCTCATAAGGCTAATTCTGCTGAGTCTGCAGTTTTCACATTGTGAAATTTGTGGGTAGTGCATTGGTGACGATGTTGCCACCTTTCCTTTACTGGTATTTAGCAGACATCCAGAGCCTTACAATGCAGACACAAGTGCAGACAGACACAGACACAGCAGGATAGAAATGCAGTAATTCCCTAGAGGGGGACAGTATACAGTTCAATAGTAAACAGTTCACTGTAAGTTCAAGAAAGACAACAAGTGGAAGAAGTGCACATCCTATTGACAGCTTGTCAACGTACCCTATTGAATATTAAACTGATTTATACGAACAAGAACAAAGCTACCTTAATTAGAATTAAGGTACAGATGACTGCTGAAATGAATGGAAAGATTTGAATGAGTGATGCAAACTATGCTGAGCACAAGTTCTTCCGCACAGGGTGGCTCCGGAGTTAATTACAGTTAACCTCCCAGCATGCTCGTGGGTGTGTATTAAAATGCTGGCAGGCAGAGTTTCCCATTATTTTGGCTGCCGTGGCTAGAAAAAGAGATCTCAGTGACTGTGATGGAGGGGTGGTTGGTGCACGTTCAGCAGGAGCTTCAGTGACTGAGACTGCTGAACTTGCTGATGCTTCCTGAGGGCCAGCGGCTAAGGCGATGTTGGCATAGAAGCCTGATGGAAAGACATGATCAGTTAGGGGCCACTGTGGCTGAAAGTGCATTCTCCTCGACTGTGATGCCAGTGCATTGGTTTGAGATGCAGGGCGAAACGGACAAGCAGCTCTGAATATGATGACTGCGGATATCAATCTAAAGCACGAGCTAGGCAGTTTAACGAAGAACAGCCTGTTGAGAACTTAACAAGAACGCTGGTGTCTGCATTTATTGACTGCCAATTGTCCATAGCTGCAGATAAAAACTGCTGCCATGTTCATCGTTTACGCTCATCGTGATGACATTACGCGTTTTATTTTTGAGATATGATGCGCTGCATTCTCCATACTTTTCTTTCCAACGCTTTTGCGCTCTTGTACTCTCTCCAGTACTCAGGCAGAGCGCATGTATGTGTTTGGAGGGCGGGGCTTGGGAGGAAGCGCTTAGGAGGGGGGGTGGGTGGGATGGGGGTGGAACGTTTTTTTTTTCTCTCTCTCTCCCTCATTTCTCCAAACTTACTTATTGCACCTTTAACATCCAATTTTACTTCAATTTTAGCAGACAGGAGCAAATTGCTTTCTATCCAGCTAAAAAGCAGTCCTCTACTCTTTTGAACTGACCCGGGACCCCTGAGAACAAATGAACTCCAGAGTCATTTTCTGCTGCCTGGTTTGGTAAAAGCTTTCAGATCTCCCATTCAAACTGAATTTAGAGGGCACACGTACTCGTTTGGAGAAAGAAAAAACCTTGAAATGAACTGATTTTAGTTCCAGAGGAGTTTGAATGCCACCTTAGGAACTAGGAACTCAAGTTTTTTTTGGTGGGTTTTTGTTATATTCATGTCTTAGTAATGCCATTCAGTAATTTTGTAATGACAAGGATGACCTGAAACCTAACTGACAATCCTTCCACTCTTCCCTTCAACCACAGCCTGAGAAATAAGAAAATTTGACATAGGCTAATACCTTTGTTTTTGTGCAAACGTGTGTGTATGTGTGTGAGTGTGAGAACCTGTATGTGCCTGTGTATGTGTGTGTGAGAATGCGCTTGTGTGTGTGCGCACGTACGTACATGCGTGTGTGTGCGTGCATGCCTGTGCGTGAGGGCGCCTGCATGTGCGCGTGTGTGTGTGTTGTGTGTGTGTGTTCGTGTGTCTGTGTGTGTGTGTGTGTGTGTGTGTGTATTTTGTGCATGTATGTGTGTGCGCGCATGTTCTTGGGAAAATAATCGCCCTGTTTACAGTAAACGCTCCCTCCTGATAGGCTTGTGATCGCTGAAAAGCTCCGTGAATAACCCCGAGTCTGCTTCGGGTTCCCTAATCTCACAGCACGCGCGCGTTTCAGAGGAGGGAATCTGATTCGATTAAAGAAGCGCAGTCCCCCGCAGCCGCAGCCAGGAAACGCAGCCCGCTGCTCCTTTAACTGCTCTATATTCCTTCACCGAATCGCCCTTTAATAGCATAACCGGGTTTTCTGCCCCGGACCGCTGCGCCTACCTCCAGAAGATCGTTTTAATTTTCCTGCGCGGAGGCTTTTTCGGCGCAGATAAGACGCCCCGCACGCGGGACTCTTGGTAATCCCTCGCTCGCTTAAAAATCGTGACCTGACAAATATGTAACGGCGCGTTAAACGGCGTCGCGCAGCCTCTCCGGCGCCCCGACGCCCTTATCCGCGGCGGCTTCCGCGGTTCCGCCTCTCGCGCGTTTATCTCCTCGCCCAGCTGGATGTTTTAAGTGCCGCGCTCGAGGGAGCGGGACTGGGGCCGGGGCCGGGGCCGCCGGAAAACCGGTTGGAATTTGTTTCGGGCCCCGCTTCTTCTTTAACCCCGCAAACCCGCCGCCGTCGCTTTAAATATGCTAATTTCAGTCTTTCGCCGATTTGAATATTTTCAGTATTTTTTAAAATATTTTCTCTTTGATGCTGCTGCCGTTTTGTTGTCTGCGGCCCGCCTGTCGGGCCCCCGTTTCCCAAAGTTCGGCGCTGATGGAACGCGCGGTGTTCCAGGGAGCCTGGGTGTAAAGGGCCCATTCATTATCCGATAAGGCGTGCGTTACCGGTCTGTGCTTCCCCTGAAGAAGACTGTGGGGGAACGACCCCCCCCCCCCCCCCACTGGAGTCAGGACTGCAGAGTCACTGCCCAACGCTGAAAACACACCAGCGACTAACGCGGCCCCAATAACGCTGAACGCCGCGCGTTAATTATGGGTTTACTGGGCGCACCTTACGCCACAACCAACGCTTTCCACCTGAATCACTGCGTCCTCGATCACCCTCCTGCACCTCCTACGGCACTTGAAGTTATGCTGCGGGTTTGTTTGCTGACTGCCGTAATTGGCTTTCACACTGATGGCTTGCCGTTGCGTCTGATCTTTGCCTGAATATTTATGTGTGCCCTTTTTTGAGACACTTTGGTTGAGAGTGTCTACTCTGTAGTACCCAAACACTATCATCAGTCTCGCAGTAACACACTCTAGCCTTCCACTTGATTCTCAGATGTTGAACTCGCTCTGTCTCTGACATATGAACGTTCTGACATATGCAAGCACCCCCTTCTCTATCTCTCTCTCTCTCTCTCTCATTCTCTCTCCCCCTCTCTCTGCCTTTATCAATCTCTCTCTGCCCTCTCTCTCCTTTCTCTCTCTCTGTCTCTCTCTTTCGCTCCATCTCAATTCAATTTGCTTTATTAAATATTATTAATGCCTAAGCATTATATATAAAAACAAAATTTAAACGGAATGAAAAGAATTATAGAAAATATAAATATATATGAACTATTGAAAGTTAACTGTTATTGTAACATAATTACATTTAGTTAATTGTGATTATAACGTTTACACGTGGAGCTGGTGACACACTACCGTTTATCTGTACAGTGGTACTCTCTCTCTCCCCCTCTCTCGCCCCTTTTCTCTGTCTCTCTCTCTCTCTCCCCCCATCTCTCACTCTGTCTCTCTCTCTCTCTCTCCCCCATCTCTCACTCTGTCTCTCTCTCTCTCTCCCTCTCCCCCCTCCCCCCCTCTCTGATAGTGATTTCTGTTCTCTGTTCCCCTGGGGTTTCTGTTATCTCAGGTGCGTGAGAGGTAAATTGTACCCGGGGAGTGTTCTCTCTGCGGGGTGTAGATTCACCCACAGCCCCTCTCTCAGCATGTCCCCTCGGCGAGCCGCGCCAGCGCCGCCTTATCTGACCCGCGGCGCGCGCCGGGCGCTAACGGGAACTCCGTGGCAGGGAATGGGGGGCAGGGGGGGCTGTGTGGAGGGGTAATTGTCGTTTAACACCCAGAGTCTCTCTAGTGTGTGATTAACAGAGATACGTGAGATCCCTGGCACCCCCCCCCCCCCCTCCCCCCTGTACCCCTTTGGCCGACCCCCACCCCAGTCACCCCCTCCTGGTCGCTGTTGCTACAGCCAGAGGCCCGCCCCCGCTTCCCATCCTGACAACATGTCCGTGATAGGCATTGGAAAGTGGGAGGGGTTCATGTCCATGACTCATCGATGTCAGCGAATTAAAGTGTTTTTTTTTTTTCAGTTCTGTAAGATGCACGTTTGTGTACGTGTTTGTGTGCATGTGTACATTTATGTGCATTTGTGTGATGCAGCTTCTGTAATCATGAGGTTTGCCTTCGCCTCTCCACCACAAGTGGAGACTGCTGTGTGACAGGGTTTCTGTTCAGTTCAGGAGCTTTGGGCTGCTTTTACAGAAATAATATATGATACTGTACTATCTTCCTGTCTCGTAAATACTGGCTCTTTTGTGTGTGTGTGTGTGTGTGTGTGTGTGTGTGTGTGTGTGTGAAATCAGACCTTGTGTTGTGACTCCAGCTGCCTGGCGTTTCAGGGCCCCTCTGATAGATTACGTATCTGGCCCCATAACCACAGCTACAGGTTTCTACTCAGAACAGTTTTGGCTTTGAGTGGACATAAGGCGGTGTTAGTTTTGCTTTGGACAGACAGGCAGACAGACACAGAGTGTTCTAGCGGCTGAATGACGTCATCATATTTAAACAACATTGTGGTTGCTGGCGAGCTGGTCAACGCGCTGTGTTGAGTTAACCTTTTTTTTTTTATCAGTGGATAAAAAAAGTTACTGTCAAGAAATTCATGGACATGGAATGAGTCAACATTCTACTCCGCACCTCTGCTGCAATGTGACCTTCAACTTCCAATGACGTGTTTTCAAAAAGTTCTTTAAAAAATTGTTATTGATGTGGGAAAACTGTTTGTTGTGTCACTTTGAGATTAAACGCCTGATATTGCAATGATTTAGAGTAAACGGTCCAATAATGTGAGACTGGGAAACCTAAGCATTTCAAATCTGTCATGTCTGCAGTTAGAACCCTGTGATTTCTAGGCTTGAAAAAAAAACGAGTATTTTATGCTGTGATTTATCAGTGCTTAGTTTTGGTGAGTAGTGCATCTCAGAGTTCTGACATGTTGTGAGATCTCAGCATTGCTCAGTCTGAAGTTCCCTTCCACCCCTTACTTGTCCCTAATCCTAACGCTCTCACCCTTACCTGTCCCTAACCCTCTGACCCTCACCTGTCCCTAACCCTCTCACCCCGTTCTCTCACCTCGCCCTCACCGTGCGGACACCCAAACCCGTCTCTCTGCTCGACCCGCTCTTTTCCCCCACCTTCCAACCCCCCCCCCATGGTTCCAGTTTATTTCCCCCAAACTGTCTAATGGACAGGAGGGCAGAGGAGAAAAGAGCAAAGGAATTTTCTTCCCCTTCAGAAAGGCATTAAGGCTTTTCCTATGTGGCCCGCAGACACAGTGATAACGTATTCACCAGCGTTAATGTCCCTGCCAGGGATTCATTAGAGCATTTACATTACCCACCGGTGGCTGTTCAACGCAGTCACAATTAAAGTCTTAATTATTTATCACGTATTATTGGCACGTATGTAATTATAATGAGCATGCTTATTGGTATAAGTACATGCAGTAGAGGATTTACGATGTACTGTGCTGAGCAACACTTTTCCCCTCTAGCAGAGTAATTAGGAATCCGTGAGATTTTAAGTTAGTGTTCTTCTTCTTTGTGGTGTATTTATTTGTTAATGCTTGTGAGCTCAAGTTTTGTGGACCTATATTAATTTAGAACATGGGGGATGTGGGTTTCTCATAGATTACCTGAATCGGACAGATTGAGCGCTGGGAGACAGGGAAAAGACCAAGCTGCAGTTCCTTCTTTTGGACACCAGATGGCAGAAAGAGAATGCGACTCGCTGGTCAGCCCATTATCTTGAATCGATCAATCCGATCCCTATCCAATTCAAACCAGCAAACTCACAGCCTGGGTGTGATGTAATTGAAACATTATTTAATAGGTCACAAAAATATTCCCTTGTCCCAGACATCTAAATTGGTCTTTGCCTTTGGCCCGAGTGCTTGCTGCTATAGCGGTCACAGTGGGGTGCAGAGCAGCTGGCCCGCTGTGCTATTGCGAGTTGCACACTGCGTCCTGGTCCCTGGTCCCAGCTCCCTCTCCAGCTGCTCCTCAGGTGAGCGCGCTCGCGTCTTATTAACCAACGGCGGAGCTCGGCCACCCAGAGCTCGTTAAGCTCCTTCTGGGCCAACGGGAGAGCGAATGACTCCGCCCAGTAACTCAGTATGACTGACAGCGCACCCAGCAGGCCTCAGAGAAGCCCTGTTTCAAATGGGGGACCGGGGGCTTAAATGGAGGCCCGGGGGCTTAAATGGAGGCCTGGGGCCTTAAATGGGGGACCAGGTTTATATCCAGCAGGTTGCAGGTTTGAATCCTGGAATAGTACTGGCAGTTGTATCCCTCCCGATAGAAACGATACATACAGTGCTGTAAATATTTACACACTTCCAGCTAAATACTATAATAAATAGTCTGAAAGAGGTGATAATTTGAATTTACCTATATATATATATATATGTGTGAGTGTGTGTGTGTGTTGCTTTAGCTTTTACGATCTTGACAATGTATTATATTTAAATATATTGCAGTAATTTCTCTTCTTTTATTGCACAATAACTAAATATATAGCCACATATAAAACAGTGGGGGGGAAGAGAGCATCCAAATAGGCCTTGAATAATAAGCACCTGGAATGCAGTTTTGATCTTTTACTTTATCTTAATAGGTGTTAAATAATAGTGGCCATCAGACAGCAATCTAAACACAAATACAATCTTATAACAGGTCCACATGCAGCTCTTCGTAATGCATTTCTATACATTTCACCAATTTCACTTATGAATACGTTCCAAAGAGCTGCGTTTGTGTTGATTTGTACAGTAATCCTGTCTTTTTCTTTGGATGTGCGTTATCGTTTTTGCCTAATGAAAGAATTTAATTATGCTGTCTGCTCGCTAAATGTTTCATTGCGCAGCAGAGTAAACAATCCTTATACACAGATGGTTTTGGTGAAAGGCAGAAGTCCCAAAAAGTTGCTGCCATATTTCTTTAAGCAAAACTAATACAGTTTTGTAGCATCAGACCTGCTTTTGTAGCATCAGATCTGCCTTTGTAGCGTCAGACCTGCCTTTGTAGTGTAGCGTCAGACCTGCCTTCGTAGCGTCAGATCTGCCTTCGTAGCGTCAGACCTGCGTTTGTAGCGTCAGATCTGCGTTTGTAGCGTCAGATCTGCCTTTGTAGTGTCAGACTTGCGTTTGTAGCGTCAGACCTGCCTTTGAAGCGTCAGACCTGTCTTTGCAGCGTCAGACCTGTCTTTGCAGCGTCAGACCTGTCTTTGTAGCGTCAGACCTGCCTTTGTAGCGTCAGACCTGTCTTTGTAGCATCAGACCTGTCTTTGTAGCGCCAGACCTGCCTTTGTAGTGTAGCGTCAGACCTGCCTTTGTAGCGTCAGACCTGTCTTTGCAGCGTCAGACCTGCCTTTGTAGCGTCAGACCTGCCTTTGTAGTGTAGTGTCAGACCTGCCTTTGTAGCGTCAGACCTGCCTTTGTAGCGTCAGACCTGTCTTTGTAGCATCAGACCAGCTTTTTATAGCGTCAGACCTGCGTTTGTAGCGTCAGACCTGCCTTTGTAGCGTCAGACCTGCCTTTGTAGCATCAGACCAGCTTTTTATAGCGTCAGACCTGCGTTTGTAGCGTCAGACCTGCCTTTGTAGCGTCAGACCTGTCTTTGTAGCATCAGACCTGTCTTTGTAGTGTAGCGTCAGGCATGCCTTTGTAGCGTCAGATCTGCCTTTCATTTGTTTGTACCCTGCCCGACACCAGTCAGTACGTTTTCAGACACTGGTCTTCCTTGTTTCCCACCTGGTGGAATCATGGAGCCGCAAGCGCCCTGCGAAAGAGAGAGAGTGAGAGACAGAAAGCGAGAGAGAGAGAGAGAGAGAGAGAGAGAGAGAGTGAGAGAGTGAGAGAGACAGAGAGGGAGGGAGAGAGAGAGAGAGAGTGAGAGAGAGAGAGAGAGAGAGTGAGAGAGACAGAGAGGGAGGGAGAGAGAGAGAGAGAGTGAGAGACAGAAAGCGAGAGAGAGAGAGAGAGAGAGAAAGACAGAGAGACGCACTGCTGCACACCGGAGAATGACACTCGGGCAGATGAATATAGATCGCGTCGCCGTCAAGGTTAAAATGAAATCAATTATGAGGAGCGGAGGGCTGTTTAGCAGCCGGGGTCCCGCCCCCCCCACCCCGGACTTACCTTCCCGCTGTCAGCTGTCATGTGTGACAGATTACGGAACTGTGCGCAGGAGAGCGGCGCGGAGCTGGCCAAAGCCGTCCTCTCAGGGTTGTGGGTCCACGGTGGGGGGGGGGGGGTGAGTAGGGGAGAGTGAGTGGGCCCAGGGAGAGTGAGGACAGGGGATACACACACAGTGTATGGGTTTGCAGTGGAGGGGGGGGGGGTGAGTGGGCGGGCCCAGGGACAGTGAGGACGGGGGATACACACACAGTGTATGGGTTTGCAGTGGGAGGGGGCGGGGGGTGAGTGGGCGGGGGGGAGTGGGCGGGCCCAGGGAGAGTGAGGACGGGGGATACACACACAGTGTATGGGTTTGCAGTGGGGGGGGGGCGGGGGGTGAGTGGGCGGGCCCAGAGGGGGTCAGGAATGGGCGTACACACACAGCGTGCGCGTGAGGTCACTGCCCCGCTCCCCCGTGACCGCCATGCCCTGGCGGCCGAGTCATGGCGCGCAGCCGTGGGGGCATCAGTGCCCCGCCCGGCTCGCCGCTCCTCAGACAGGCCGCCTCCTCCCCCCCCCCCGGTCTCGCGGGAGCCCCAGCGCGCGTAATCCGGACGGCGAAACGGAGAGCGTCTCCGCGGACGCGGCGGCGTCTTATCGCTAGCTGCGCGTCCGCGTGCAAAGCCGTTAAGCCCCCCGCGGCGGCCGGGGTGGCGGTAATTGCTGACGAGCCTGCTGACCGCGGCGCGCGGATCTCATCCTCGGGGGGCGCTCTCCACGCTAATCCCGGCTCTTCAGGTGTGCGGGAGTCAAACGGAATCGAGAGCGCAAAAAAGAAAATGGCGCCCGGGTTTCTCCGGTTGCCCCGAGATACGGCGTATAAACGCATCCGTTCACCTTCATTATTCCCAGCTCGTTTCTAAGGTTACGCGCGGCGGCGCCTTCTCGCTGGAGGCCGGCCGGGGATCGTTCTGAGTTGTGAAAGTGACGAGCGCTGAGTAAGAGCGTAGCTGTAGCGTGGAGTCTCCTCGGGGAGGGGGGGTTTAGTTTGACAGGGCGCCCCCTGCCTCGCCAGGCGAGAGCAGCTCCTGCCGCCTGTGTGCGCCGGACAGTCCTGCTGCTCTGATTTGGATGTGGTGGGGATGAGGGGCTCGGACCCGTGTCTGGTCTGGTTTAGAGATTGTAGTTTATTCGCTTGCATTATTTGGGGGTGGGGTGCCCCTACTCTCCCCACAGACAGGTGGTCGTGTTTGCTGCTCCTGTGTTAGCATTAGCCTGTGGCTCTGTGTGTGCTGAAGAGAGGTGGTAGATTTTGAAGGGGGGGGGGGGGGAGTGGCAGGTGGTCCAGTTTGCAGCTCCTGTGTTAGCGTTAGCCTGTGGCTCTGTGTGCGTTGAAGAGAGGCGTTAGATTTTTGGGGTGGGGGTGGGGGTAGGGTTGGGGGGGCAGGTGGTCCTGTTTGCAGCTCCTGTGTTAGCGTTAGCCTGTGACTCCATGCGTGCTGGAGACAGGCGCTAGGTAAACACAGAGCGTGTGCGAAATCCAGGGAAGCGCAGAATGCGGGATCAGATCACATGATCACATGGCAGACTGCTCTCAGTACATTACATTACAGGCATTTGGCAGACGCTCTTATCCAGAGGGACGTACAACAAAGTGTATAACCATAACCAGGAACAAGTATGACGAAACCCCTAGAGAGAAGTACCGGTCCAAGTGCAGGGAACAACCGCATAGTTCAACTTGGACCCTGATGGTTAAACTGATTAACACTAACAACGAGAACGGCAACAACGCAATCTATGGAAAGAATACAAGTAGTCGTTAAGACATTAATGCACCTAAGTCACCTACGAAACAGCTGCCTAGTTACAACCCTAAGCTTAGTCAGTACTCAACGCATAGGCATGTGTGCAGTCTGTGTGTGGATATATCCCATTAGCCACTTTAATTAATGCTGCTGCCTCTCTCTGTTTTATGTTTTATGTTTATCTCGCTCTGTCGGTATGTCTGCTGATCGATCTATATATGTGTGTGTGTGTGTGTGTGGGTATTTATGTGTGTACAGTATATGTACATACCAGTTACTCAACGATTTATATTTCATTTGCCCATCTAGGAGAGGGCTTGTACACTATTAATCTGGAGCTGCATCTATGTATTGGTTGAACTGTCGGAAAACCGTGACTGATCTCTGTCAATATACCGTCTGGACCCGTTGACTTATTCTAGTCGTCATTCCATCCAACAGTTGATCTGTTCACTTATGCGTTTTTGGGTTGAACGCTGAAGAATGCTAAATGCTTTCAGAAAAGAGTGCTGTTTTCAAAGGAGAATAGTTAAAAATCAGCTGCCAGAATGTGTACCTCTGTTGCATATTTATATAGTGCTAAATGATTTATTTGTGCTTGGTGACCAGAGCCCACTGCTCACAGCCTGAAATTTAAACTTGAGTTTAAATTTAATCTGCCAGCGTTCATTTACGCAGTGTGTGCCCTTTCCCTCAATTCTGAAGTTGATTTTTAAACAACTTTTAATCCTCCAAATTTCCCTCAATTCAATTCTGACTTGAATAACTTTATTCTTCTGTCAAGGAACTTCTTGTGTGACAGATGGCATCACATTTGGAAACGCAATTAAAGGCTCTCTCTCTCTCTCTCTCTCTCTCTCTCTCTCTCTCTCTCTCTCTCTCTCTCTCTCTCTCTCTCTCTCTCTCTCTCTCTCTCTCTCTCTCTCTCTCTCTCTCTCTCTCTCTCTCTCTCTCTCTCTCTCTCTCCCTCTCTCTCTCTCTCTCTGGGTGTGTGAGTGAGTGGCTGGAGCAGGACATCTTTACGAGCTTTCCTTCACTTCGTCCCGGTGGAGTTTCTAAAACTCTGCCATTCTCTTCTGTGCTTTACTATTCCAGCGCTGTTAAAAGTAGTGGGGAGCATTTAAGAGGGCAGCAAAGTTGACATGGCAGGGAAGGCCTCGTAGCCCCTCCCCCGTGTGCGCCTCGTTCAGTAGAGGAGTGTACAGTAGCTGTAGCACACGTACATGAAGTTAGCATCCAGAATAAATAAGGGCTTTGTGATGTTTGTTGATAGCATTGACAGAGTAAACGCCGTTGTCGAACACGGCATAGTTATTAAAGATACTTTTATCGTGGTGCTTGCTCTCATCAATCCAGCGAGACGGATTGCTCTGTCAAATATGCCGCCGACGGTAACAAATGAAATAAATACTTTAACGCAGGTTTTGTCTCAGCATGGAAAATTAGTTACATTACATTACAAGCATTTAGCAGACGCTCTTATCCAGAGTGACATGCACAACATTTTACACAGCATTTACATTGTATCCATTTATACAGCTGGATATGTACTGAAGCAATGCAGGTTAAGCACCTTGCTCAAGGGTACAACGGCAGTGTCCTAAAGCACTGCCAGGTGGTTTTCAGTCCCCGCACGTAGCCTAAAACATGCCCTGTCTTTTAGAAGACGTGCACGTGATTCTGAACAACGACACAGATCACTTTGCTATGTCGTCTAATTCTAGGATAGATTATTTTGACTATGCTGTGTATGCGACTTCTGATAGCTTGAAGAGCATAGTGGATGGTCAGCTAGCCCGATCCTGCCTGTGCAAGGAACCAACGGATAACAACCGATCGGCTACAGGAACACCAGAGCCGTCATATTTAGGAGCCTCGACGTCGGGCACTGCGGGGAATCGTCAGAGGGAAACCGGGGAAGTGCTGATGGTTGGCAGGGGAGCAATGGAGAGCCTGGCTATGATTCATCTGAGAAGTCATGATGGGTTTTAGGGAAGAAATGGTAGAGGAAGAGGAGGCGAATCAACAAAAAAGTAGGAGGGTCAATGACAGGTAATACTGTTACAGGTGAAGCCGAGGGTGGTGTCTCTGTAGACGACGGGGTGAATTTTAAAGTACCCGCTGTTGGGACCCGAAAACAGGCGTACAAGCAGACGTGGTGCAAAAACAAAAAAGTGGACCAATCACCAGTGGGAGTGGGAGATTAGGGGGAGGAGCCAGTTTCTCCGGTGGTCGGCTGTGGCTCTGATTCCTGTACAGCCAGTGGGGCTAGGATTAAGGTGGGTGCAGTGTTGAACAAATTAGAGCTTTTCTGAAAGCAACAAAAAGTCTAAAGGGTTATAGATTATTTTCCAAATTTAAAGTTATTCGTGAATGGGACAGTGATGTATTTCTTTGCCACATGAGCTCCACGGCGCAGACGTGGATAATTTGATTTCAAAGGCCCTCTCAGCTCCGTCATATGATAGAGTAGAGATGGTGGGCGATAGACTTTTGAAGGTGGTAGCAAAATAGTTCTTCTTGATGTCTATGCCCGAATAAGTAATGTTATTTCTAAATAAACTGAATGACGTGTTAGCTGATTGTAGCACTGATGATGTTTTTTTAATGTTGCTGGTGAGTTTAGTTGTACAGCACAGGACACTCTGGATAGGAATCACCCAGAGCCAAAGGCACCGTGCCGCAGAATGGTTTGTGAGATTATTGAGACTCGTGAATTGTGTGATGTCTGGAGGCATGTCCATGGGCCTCAGAAACAGTACACTTGGACACACGCTAGAGATAATGTTGTTTCAGTAGCGAGGCTAGGCAGAATTTATGTGTTTGGACGTCGAGTTTGTGCAGTTAGAGAGTGTAATATGACCCCTGTGGAGTTTTCTAATCACGGCCTGGTGTCCTTGCAAGCCGTGAAGCCCGGTAGTGCTTGCTGGCATTTTAACACCACACTCAAGATGTTAATTTGGTAGGTTTTTGAGTTTTTTTGTGGGGAACATGGAAGAAACAAACGCTTTTGTTCTTCTTTACAACAGTTCCCACAATAGTGGGACTGTGGGAAATTACATACATGTTAAACAGCTGTGTGTGCAGTACTCTCTCGGTGTCACACAAGACGTCACACAATCTGTGAAGGCTTTGGAGAATCCCTTCAAACTTTGGTTGAGACCTGAAGAGACAGCTGGACACAGCGCTATACTGGACATGAAGAGTGGGAATCGTGGACTTTATGGGTAATTCTGTAGTGTTAAATAAAGGACGCATAGTCCTGACCAAAAGCCAACGTGCGTGGCGGGATGTGTGGTGCAGTCCGTAGGGCAGCGCACTCTCAGACCCTGTAGGAGTCGCGCGCACGGCCAGGGGTTCGATTCTTTGCCCTGGTGCCTTTCTCTGTCTGTTACCTTCTCTGCTTTCTACTTATAGCCTACTCCATAAAAATAATAAAATGCAAAGGGTGGGCAGGCTGTCCTGCTCTCCTTTAAAAAAAACTAAAGAAGGGAAGGTACTGCGGTATATTGAAATACAATATATTGTCAAGATCGTAAAACAGGAAGCAGCACAAATATATAGGTATGCAAATTTCTACCTTTTTCAGACATTCGGATATTTATCGTGATATTTGGCTGGGAGAGGAGATATTTACAGTGCCGTACATCGCATTTCTATAGGGAGGGGGAAAAACCCCCACTGTGCCATCCCAGGATTCAAACCATAACCTTCCAGTTATAACCCCAGACCCCTGTGGTGCTGCTCCATGTGGGCAATGTGATCCAAGGCCATTACTGTATCAGGTGATACATGCCCCAGCTGTGATATTTCATTTTTTTTGTCTGAAATTTGTATCTGCAAATCGGACGGTTGTTCATTTGAGAGAAAAATGTGAAAACGCTGAAAGGGGGAGGGGAGTTCTGTATTCTGCCTGCAGTTTTGAGGGCGGGGCTGTTGGGAAGCCCCACCCCATCTCGTTGTTCACCACGCCCTCTAACAAGCCTTCCGATTTTGAAAGTAAGCGTTCTTCACTTCCTGTTCACCATGTCGCCCTGTCCACTTTCAGACGGCACGTTACGCGAATCCCTGTTCCCTTAGACAGGTGCCCACGATGAGCCCTGTCCAACCCCCTCTCCCTCCCAATAATGTGTCTTCAAAGATTTGAATGTATCCTTATTTTGCATGGAGTGCAATTTGCATCATTGATTCCAGGAGGAGGCACTGTGAGTTTGGTCGGAGAGGGTAATGTCTTGTCGTTCTGGTGTGTGTTTGTGTAAGAGATAGAGAGAGTGATATTGCGAGAGAGAGCATGTATGAGAAAGACAGGGGACACGCATAGTCTAGATTACTGCAGTACGTGAGGACCGCAGCACATCTGCTCTGATGTGATGCAGACTCTCATGTTGACACGAGCGAAGCGACCGCCTAATTCAGACGCGCCGTCGGCATGTGCCTGCAGCGTATATCACTGCGCCGGTCCTGGGAATGCTAGAATAATGGGGCCGCTGCTCCGCTTTTATGTGTGTGTGGAAACGGCGCTAATTTTGCGCTCCAAGGACGCGGGCGCTGGGCTGACTTATGGCGGTAATTCGCTGCTTGGCTGTTGGAGGTAGATGTGGGCGAATGATGGCTACTAGATCATATCATGTACAGAGCCTGTAGAGTCATACCTGTGATACTGTGTGAGTCACAGAGACTGTGGAGGGCCTCAGTCACACCTGTGATGCTGTGTGAGTCACAGAGACTGTGGAGGGCCTCAGTCACACCTGTGATACTGTGTGAGTCACAGAGACTGTGGAGGGCACCAGTCACACGCAGAGCATTTCTGAAGTCCTGTAGAGGCGTGAATCGCCCGCAGCACACGACCCAAGTCATTACTGACACATCATCAGCTGCCGCGGAAAGCACCTGCTGCGGCATTGTGGGAAGGCGAAACTTTCGGGCCGGCCGGCCGTGCGTAAACGGGCTCTTTAAAGTTCACCGGTTTTTGGTGAGAAGCCGGCGGGCTCTGGTGCGAAACGTCCACGTCACGCAGCCGAATGTTAATCATTCCCGTTCTCAGTCCTCTTTTCTTCTCCCGCTCTCTCTCTTCTCTCCGAATATACAAACACAGACGGGGCGATTTCACAGGCGGGCAATCGGAAAAACTCCACGGGAAGCCTTTCTGAATGACGGCGCGCACAGCGAACGAGCTGACCCGAGGTGCTCTTTGACGGGAGCCACTTTTAACACGGAAGCCGACCGGCTTCGGATACCGCGTCGTGAAAAAGCGCGTGTGCCCCCTTTCCCGATTTCCTATTTCATTGCACATTTGTCTCACTGAACGGTTTCCGATCTTTAGAGGAAATGTGATGTTAGACACGCGTCCGTGTTAAGTGAGATCGGCTTACTGGCTGCCGGCTTACAGCTGTAGGGTTTTTACGTGGCCGTCGAGCAAAGCAGGCGACTGTTCGGAACGCCCGCGTCCTTCCTGTACAGGTGATTCTTTTTTTTTCCTGCCCTCTACTGCGGTCTCTGGGCCTTCAGTCCGAGCGGTTTCATTCGGCCTCTGGCTAGCAGCAAGACTAGCGGAGCTGACAGGACGCGCTCGGCTTTTGGTGAAGATAAAAGCACAACCCTTCATTTATGTTTCTGGGGTGGGGGGTGTGGGGGGGGGGGGGGGGTTGGTAGCTGTCCCTTTAATTATGAGAAATAATTCCAGTCCCATAATCTCTCTCTCATCACACCCCCGTTCCGAGGCGGCGTTCGGAGCCAGACTCAATTAATCACTTTTTCTCTTCTTCCTTTCCTCACGACACTCTTCACCTCCTTTTCTCTCCTCCCCCCCCTCCCTCTCTCCCCTCCTCCTCCTCCTCCGCAGCCTGCCGAACTGGACGAATGGGTAAGCCGCACCTGTTTGCTGTTAATCTTCACTTCCTTTTTTTTTTTTTCCTCTTCTCTTTCTTTTTTTTTATTATTATTATATTCAAATGTCATGTTTTGGCCGTGCGGTAAAACCGGAGAGCGGGAGCGAGCGAGCCGGAGCTTCCTGTCGCTTTGAGGGGTATTCAGCCGGAAAATTGCACATCATCTGCGTGCCGATTGAGGTTATTCTCTTAGCCGGCAAAAGACAGGGCCTCGGAAGAAAGAGGATGATTACATTTGTATGTAATTTAGGGGCTGCTTTTTTCCGTCATTGTGTACCTGCTGCTCTCTCTCCCTCTCCTTCGCTCTTCCTCACTCTGTGCTTGTATACTTCACTCTCTCTCTCTCCCCCGTCTCTGTTTCCCTCCGTCTCGATGCTTTTCCCCATGTTAGTGGTTGATGCTTGTCTCGCAAGCACAATTCTGCATGCATGCAAATACCGTTATATTTTATTGCTTATTTTATATACATTAGTGGTGTTTGTTATGTGTGTGCGTGTATGTATTTGTGTGTGTGTGCATGTCTGTGGATGTGTGTATGACTGTGTGCACATGTGCGTGTGTGTGTGTCTCTGTGTGTAGATGTGTGTGTGTGTGCGCGTGTGTGCTTATGTGTGTGCACGTGTGTGTATGTGTGTGTATGGGTGTGCATGTATGTGTGTGTGTGTGTGTAGGTGTGTGCTTGTGTGTGTGCACATGTGTGTGTGTGCATGTGTGTGTGTGTGTGCATGTGTGTGTATGTGTGTGCATGTATATGTGTGTATGTGTGTGTGTGTGCGCGTGTGTGTATGTGTGTGTGTATGTGTGTGTGTGTGTGTGTGTGTGTGTGTGTGTGCGTGTGCGTACGCGTGTGTCACAGCTTCTCTGTGGATGGCAGTACTCCTGAGCTCTTATTCCCTGGCTGGCGTTGTGGCGTCGCCCTGTGACTCTGCTCAGACAGACTGAGAGATGAGCTGTGTGTGTCACCAGCACTGCAGCAGCAGCAGCCCACAGCCTGCTGCCAGTTCTGCAGGCTCGAACCCGGGACCCGTCTGGGTCACCCCTTTATTTGAGTGAGGATGAAAGGATGTACCGGGGTTCTGGAGGGGGTCTGGCACACGTTAGGACTCATCTGGGGTTCCCCTCCCCACCTGCGCTAGGTCGAACCTCGCTCCGCCCGTCGCCATAGCCATGGAGGTGTGCCTGTGGGCGGGGTTGGTTATGTCAGGGGCAGCTCAGTTTTATTTTGATATTTAGCCCTTTTGCCCATCAGTTCACACATTTTTTTGTCTGATGCTGGCTGCTTGTGAGGTCAGGAAAGGTTTCTTGTGGGGACAGCGTGTGGAGAGAGTGAAGGAGAGCATTGCTGCTCCTCTGTGGCTGATGCAGGGGTTCACTGGCATCTCTCGAACCAGGTGACATCTTTAGGGCCTCAGATTATAATGGACTCGCCTGCAGCCCAACACACCTGAGGCTCATTCTCAAGCACTCCAGGGTGTGGGCGTGTGGCACTTCCTCAGGCCCAGGCTGCAATACCTGGCCGCCACCCTTTAAGGAAGCGTTTTCATGAACGCATGTGGCAGCAGTGCAGTCTGATGGTGAGGAATTGGGCTTGTTACTGAGAGATCGCAGGTGCGACTCCCAGCTGGGGCACTGCTGTAGTACCCTTGCACACAAGGTGCTCAACCTGAATGGCCTCACTAAGCGTGTTAAGAGGTTAAGAGTGTCTGCTAAATACCAAGACGAAATGACATATTAGGGAAAGAGAGCTGTGTGGAGGGCTGTGGTGTTTCTCCACTCTTCCTCAGCCCTCCTTTCAGTCTGGTCCTGTGATTCTTCTGGACAGTTTCATTAACCTTTAGCCCCACCGAATTGCATGAGGTAAAAACACCTGTTGTTTGGTTCGGCCATTTTTTTACTACGTGTTGTTCCCCTATCGGCCTGCAGGGGGCTCTCACACCATAGGGCTCTCACACACATCCCAGTTTTTTTTCTCTTGGCCTTCCAGTCTTCTGAGTTCAATTCTCCGTTTTATTTTTTTTTAATTTGCGGGCCTGCCTAAATTTGCCTGTCTCATCACTACGAACGTGTTCTGTTAACTTTTTCCAGCAGCAGTCGGACGAGCAGCCATTTTCAAACGCAGGACTCTGGGCTCCTTTTTAAAAGTGTGTAAAGAGTATGTCCCGAAAGTTTTTTCTTTCACTTTGCACCCTTTCCGTAGCGATCGAGGTGCCAATCCAGAGCCCTGCTGTTTTAAACAGGGCTTTCGCTCTGTGTCTAACTGACCCGGTGCTTCATCTCACTCAGGGCAGGTCAGCTGATTTACACCTCCAATCAGCTCAGAAGGTCAAAGTTCGCTCCTGAGGGGACAGGGCTCGTTTTCAAACACCCTTCCTTATAAGAGCTTTTAGCAGCCTTGGACATGCACCGATTTCATCTGTCCTTTACCACCCCACTGCCCCACTTGTAAACGCTACTCTGTGGTCTCTGATATTTCCTAGGTTTTTAAAAAAATGGTACACTGTCATGCATAAAAATAGTTTTTTTCCCTCAAAAATACTGTTTATTTTGAACAGTTGTCAACCTGCAAACAGACAGAAGTGACTCTAAAGGTTACTCCTTACAGCCTTGGACCGGGATTTAAATGGGCTTAATTGCCACAGGTGAACTCGTTTTGCAGTTAGACGCAGGAATTCAGTCATACATACATGCAATCAGTCACATCACATGTAAAATAATAGATATCCTGTGATCAGCTATTGATAGGTTTGTAAATTACCTGGAATGCAGGGTTTTCTGGATAAACATGAATGCGCAATTACTCAGTAAAAAATAAGATTCAACTTTTTCGATCAGTGTGTCCACAGCAAATTTTTACGTTTTAAGACAAATGAAAGCTTACTTTTTGTTGTCTATTTTATTTTTTATGTTCCATTCATATTTTATTGATTTTACTCCTGTTGCTGTGCTGTGTACTGTTTAAACATGTTTATTTATTTGTTTTCTTGTCCATTACTTGTTCACATTTTGTTTATTTGCATTATGCATATTCCTGCATTGTAAGGTGTTCTGAGTTAGTGAAAGGCTTTTTAAAGTCTTAACAAAGCAAATATAACACCTTTATTATCATAGCATAATGTCTTTCATTCATAAGCATTTGTGCAGGACTTTAGGCTGAGCTCGATGTTAAATCTGTTATATCACATATGGGAATACCATTATTCTGCACGTGTGATTTCATCCTTAGTAATAAGCATAGCAATTTTTAGGAATATTCTAAAATATGTTATAACGCATTAATAAAGGTGTGAAAATAGTTGGTGAAGGTTTTATGGGAATACATTTAGCATAAATATTCAGGAAACATGGCTGCTATAGTCTAAAGATTTTCCTCCCCAGAAATCATAACCATTACACTTTGGTTTGTGCTCATGTTGTGGTGGGCAAAGGCTAAACACTGATTTTGTTTCAGTGATTTTTTAAAGGTCTCCCATTGATGGATGATTTTATTTTTCAACCTTTTTTCCTTTTTTTATTCTTTTCTTTATTTTTCCCTTTTCGGAAGCCACACTGACAGATGTGACTGTTCTGATGAATCTGACCGTTCTGATAGATGTGACCGTTCTGATAGATGTGACCGTTCTGATGGATGTGACCGTTCTGTCGTTGGCAGGGGAAGCAGCTGGAGAGGAAAGAGGCGGAGCTTAAGAAGCAGGAGGCTTTTTATAGGGAGAAGCTGACCGAGCTGGAAAAGAAGGTAAGATGTGCCTCCTTACACGATAAAGAAAACTCGCTCATGCGCGTGTCTGTGTGTTGACCCTTTCCTCCATGTTACAGTTGCACTGACCTGGCTAGCTCACTCTGGCCAGATCCCTTTAAGACCCTTGAAGCCTTTCAGTACTTAAAAACCCTGCTCTCTGCCCTTTGCAGCAGCGGCATTCTTCCGCATGCATTTATCACCCCCAGCAAAGCGCTAGTCTCAGAGGATAAATGGCTACATTGGACATGCCCACACAGGACTCCGCCCACTAGGCTAATATTAACGAGGGGGCAGTGATGATGCTGAATTGCACTTGCTCTTGTTTTTTTCTTTTTTTTCTCTCTCTTCTCCCCTATCTGGAAGGCCCAGTCACATTCATATTCATCAGTGCTCATTCCTGCAGCCTCCGCTGTCAGCTCAGAGGAACGGATCACAGACATGCATATTTAACAGGCGACCGTGCCTTCAGCTAACCTGAGCTTGTGAAGTCTCGGAAGTAAGCCTGTACTGCGCGTGTTGAGGGCAAAACACTGGAGCCCCCATTAAAGTGAATGGGGAATATCAGACTTTTTGAAGGCAAAATAAAACGTCCTCGATGGCATTTTGAAACTCGATTGACGATCGTTACGTTTCGTATGAAAAGCAGGTTGAAAAATATAAACGATGTAATAAAATATGCGCGTTTTAATGAATATTTTCACGGGACTTCTGGACCAAAACAGCCACTGTTCTAGAAACTGCTGCACATAATGAAATTTGTGATCGCCAAAAATTGACCGATGAACGGTTTTCTTTGGTTGTTAAATCCCCTTGGATTTCTACATTGAATTCAATGGGCAGCAAGCTCTTTTGTCCTCGGAATGCGCAGTAGAGGCTGTTTCCTTTGTTACTTCCTGGGCTTCACAGCCTGGCCACTCCTACCCTCTCCAGTTCCTATGTGCTCCGGAGCGGGTGATGTCAGCCTCTACTTATCGCACGTGGTGCTGGAGGAGCTTGCGCAGTGATTGGCTAGAGAGGAAGTCGCTCCGCACGCATCGCAGCGGGCCGACTTGCGAGCAGCCACCCGGCCAGCAGGGGTCGCACACGCGCAAGCGAGACACTGCCGCCTCGAGCCGACCAGAAGCATCACACGCTAGAGCCAGACGCCCGTCACCCCGCGGGGCTGCCTGCTGGCACGGCCCAAATTCGACATCAGACCACGGGGCCTGCCCGCCCGCCCGCCCGCGCGCTCGAAACACGCCTTAACAGGGATGAGCCACCCAGCAGAATAGGGCCACACGCTCTCTCTTTTAAGGTCAACCCGAAAAGGCAGCGTTCCAAAAAAAACATTACGAGGTGCTTTTCCAGCTTTATGATTCCGAGCTTTCTTTTCCCTACCCGTCCCCCTAGCTGTCCTTCACATTTCTGGGAGGTGAACGTTGTGGTGTGAGGAGAAGTAAATAAAAAGCAGTGAATAAAATGAGAAGCGGTTAAAGCCGTCGGTGTGAGGACCTTCAGTCTCTCTCCGTAAAAGCAGAGTCAGCGGGGATTAGGGACCGGGTGTAAAGAGGTGAATAAAATGAGAAGCGGTTAAACCCGTCGGTGTAGGGACCTTCAGTCTCTCTCCGTAAAAGCCGAGTCAGCGGGGATTAGGGACCGGGTGTAAAGAGGTGAATAAAATGAGAAGCGGTTAAACCCGTCGGTGTGAGGACCTTCAGTCTCTCTCCGTAAAAGCCGAGTCAGCGGGGATTAGGGACCGGGTGCAAAGAGGTGAATAAAATGAGAAGCGGTTAAACCCGTCGGTGTGAGGACCTTCAGTCTCTCTCCGTAAAAGCCGAGTCAGCGGGGATTAGGGACCGGGTGTAAAGAGGTGAATAAAATGAGAAGCGGTTAAACCCGTCGGTGTAGGGACCTTCAGTCTCTCTCCGTAAAAGCCGAGGCAGTGGGGATTAGGGACCGGGTGCAAAGACGTGAATAAAATGAGAAGCGGGTGAAGTTGATGGCGTGAGGACCTTCAGTCTCTCTCTAGACTGGGGGGGTGGAGAAGCGTGTTTTGTGATTCTGGAGCTTCAGTGCCTCTCGAGACGCCCCATGCTACCAACACCTACAGCAGAGGTGTGTGCCCATTATGAGTGTTCTACACCCTACAGGCCACACAGTACTACAGGAGAGCCAGTGACTACTTTACACAGTACACACCACACAGTACTACAGGAGAGCCAGTGACTGTTTTACACAGTACACACCACACAGTACTACAGGAGAGCCAGGGACTATTTTACACCCTACAGTCCACACTGTACTACAGGAGAGCCAGGGACTGTTTTACACCCTACAGACCTCACCGTGTTCCAGCCAGTGATAGGATCCCGTCCCTACTAACTTATTCCTGATTACATCTGACGTGTGAGGTATTGAAATTGATGATTCTTATTTCCCTCGCTGTTCGGTTCGAGCACAAGAGTTCTTTCTGGCACAGTGGATTTAAAAAGCTTCACAGGAAGCAGTAAAACGGTTGATGAGTCGATGCAGATAATGCGGTCTTTCTGTTGCCAGGTAAGTTGGTGCTTAAGAGAAGTGCGGCTGTGAGAGCCCCAGTTCGTTCCCGCAGTCAAACTCGGGATGATGGAGAAGGCCGGGGCGGGGGGGGCTCGGGGGCCATAAAGTTGAAGTATATTTGGACTGCGGGAGAAGGAGGGAGGGTTTAAACCTCGATTGACCCCCATCAGTGGAAAAGGACATTAAACAGATGATAAAGCTGGGGGGTGGGGGGGCTATGCAGGTAAGAGTGCAGTGAAACGGGTCAGAAGCAGAACACCTGCTAAACGAAGTTGGAACACGCTCTCTGAGATTTGTGATTTTGGTTTTCCATCTAAGGTTTTTTGGGGTGAGGGAGTGAGGGAAGGGGAGTTTGAGAAACACCATACAGACATGGTCTCTAAAGGAAACTCTCACAGACACGGTCTCTAAAGGAAACTCTCACACAGACACGGTCTCTAAAGGAAACGCTCATACAGACACGGTCTCTAAAGGAAACTCTCACACAGACATGGTCTCTAAAGGAAACTCTCACAGACACGGTCTCTAAAGGAAACTCTCACACAGACACGCTCTCTAAAGGAAACGCTCATACAGTCACGCTCTCTAAAGGAAACGCTCACACAGACACGCTCTCTAAAGGAAACGCTCACACAGACACGCTCTCTAAAGGAAACGCTCATACAGACATGCTCTCTAAAGGAAACGCTCACACAGACACGCTCTCTAAAGGAAACGCTCACACAGACACAGTCTCTAAAGGAAACGCTCACACAGACACGCTCTCTAAAGGAAACGCTCACACAGACACGCTCTCTAAAGGAAACGCTCATACAGACACGCTCTCTAAAGGAAACGCTCACACAGACACGCTCTCTAAAGGAAACTCTCACACAGACACGCTCTCTAAAGGAAACGCTCACACAGACACGCTCTCTAAAGGAAACGCTCACACAGACACAGTCTCTAAAGGAAACGCTCACACAGACACGCTCTCTAAAGGAAACGCTCACACAGACACGGTCTCTAAAGGAAACTCTCACACAGACACGGTCTCTAAAGGAAACGCTCACACAGACACGCTCTCTAAAGGAAACGCTCACACAGACACGCTCTCTAAAGGAAACTCTCACACAGACACGCTCTCTAAAGGAAACGCTCACACAGACACGCTCTCTAAAGGAAACTCTCACACAGACACGCTCTCTAAAGGAAACTCTCACACAGACACGCTCTCTAAAGGAAACGCTCACACAGACACGCTCTCTAAAGGAAACGCTCACACAGACACGCTCTCTAAAGGAAACGCTCATACAGACACGCTCTCTAAAGGAAACGCTCACACAGACACGCTCTCTAAAGGAAACGCTCACACAGACACGCTCTCTAAAGGAAACGCTCATACAGACACGCTCTCTAAAGGAAACGCTCACACAGACACGCTCTCTAAAGGAAACGCTCATACAGACACAGTCTCTAAAGGAAACGCTCATACAGACACGCTCTCTAAAGGAAACGCTCATACAGACACAGTCTCTAAAGGAAACGCTCATACAGACACGCTCTCTAAAGGAAACGCTCACACAGACACGGTCTCTAAAGGAAACGCTCATACAGACACGGTCTCTAAAGGAAACGCTCATACAGACACGGTCTCTAAAGGAAACGCTCACACAGACTAAAGGAAATGTTCGTAGGTCTCACAAACTGGGCCCTGCCGAATCAGTTCAGCACTGCCTTCACACAGGGAAACTTGGCTGAGGAGCGACATCATCCGAGTTTTACGGAGTCGCGGCAGACAGATCGCTGATTGAGGATCTGACCATACTTCATGTTGGAAGCACTAATCTTCCGGCAGAACGGGACCGCGGTCCTGGGGGATCTGCTCGTTCGATTAAATGGGCGGACACGTGGAACCGGCCCGTTCACCGCCGGTGATGAAATCATTCTCCAAAATATGGAGCGCGCAGGCCAGTTTGGCATAAATAACATTCGCAATATATTTGAAGCAGCACTCCTGCTCTTGACTAGGAGAAGGATAGAGGACCGAGCACAAGATGGTAGCAGGGCTGCTTGCTAGCGCTTTTAATTACGTGCTCTCATCTTCTTCATTTTTCTTGCAGTGGAACTTTTCATCAACGTTGTGCACGCCATTTAGTTTTGATTGATAGTTGCGCTGTCACTTGTAATTGATTGAGCGCTGCCCTCTTGGCGAGATTTCTCTTATAAAGGAGATTTAATATCTCCGAGAATAGATACCGGTTAAATAAAGGGCTCGTTTAATGAAAGAAGTTATCCTGCTTGTAAGACCCGGAATGGCTCCGGCTGGTGTGCATTGGGGGTAGTGTTTCCTGCAGTGTTGCAGCGTTTAAAATGGTTATTTAAATACGGGTGCAGGGCATTACAGGAGGGCACAGCCTGGAATTCAGTTTTCCCACAATCCTCTTCTCAGTGGCTGCAGCTGTGCTAGGAGCTGGCCTCTCCCTCACCTTATGGGGTACTTCAAGCCCCCTCATAATGCTAATCAATCTCTCTCTCTCTCTTTTTGTCTCAGGTGTTCTCACATTCTCTCACTCTCTCTTTGTCTGCTTCTTCCCCTGTTTGTTAGAAAGTGCCATTTGCATGATGAATATCAAACACCTTATTTTCAGAGCAAATCCAACCTTTTGGCTGCCTTCCAGTGTGATAAATCCCCCCTCCCCCCTCTGCATTGTCATCTAATTAATGGCGGGGCAGGGAAAGAAGGAGAGAGAGAGATAGAGAGAACGAGGGAGCGACAGAGCCTGCTCTCTTTCCCCAGCCCTTTCCCCGTCACTGGGAGAGACTTCCAACGGCCTTTTTTTTTTTTTTTTTTCTTGTTTGTTGTGCGAGTTCCAGCGAGGAACCAACTCCGCTAGTTAATGCCGGGGAGAGCTCCCGCCCGCTGTCCGCCCGCGTGATTCGTTAGCTGGAGGAAAGGCGGCCGCCTCGCCCCAACGGACGCTTTTCATCTCCTCCCGTCTTTTCGGAGGGAAACCGTTTCGCGCCCGGCGCGGCCAGTTCCGCGGAGCCCAAATTAGCCCCCGTTGGCTTTTGAAATCGTTTTATTATTTATTTTCGGTCGCTCGTTCTCTTCGGCAAATTGGCACCGTAGGAGGTGCGCTGACTTGATAAGAGTTGTGTTCCCCTCGGCCGAACCGTCTCCCCGTCTCCTTGCATTCGTTTATTCGGTTATTAGTTGCGCTGACTCATTACCAGAATCCGCCATTTGCTGAAGGGATGATGAAGATGGTCGCCCATCACGGTCAAGCTTTGATAGGCGATGATGCTGCGTGTTTAGAACCCAAGCTGACCCAGACCGAAGGAGGACGTCATGGCAAACTCATTTCTTATATTTGTTTGTTCTGGAACTTAGTTTTTTGTTTAACCGTTTGCTGCTTTGTTTCCAATGTTACACCCATGTTCAGTGTTCAGTTTCGGCAAAAGTGAAAGCGAGGAAGATCCTGGCGAGATGTGTCGGCACAGCCCACAGGGCATCCAGCTCTCACGTTATACACCAGTCCCCCCCACACGGCCAGGGGTTCGATCCCCTACCATAGCATAGCTTCTGAGCTGTGATCCCTCCTCTGTCTGTGACCCTCTGCACTTTCCCCTGGTCTGAGTAAAGTAGAACACTGAAGGAGGGCTCGCCTTTAAAAGAAAACAACACAAGCTGCTCGCGTCCTGGGACTGTTTCCGACTGAGGTGCAGAGCAGAAGCCAAGGGAGGCCGTGGCGTAGCCCACCCGTCAGCAGTTTTAGGGTTTTTGTAGTTTACCGGTCGTCTAGTTCACAGGTGCGGTCCCCACTAGTTCACAGGTGCGGTCCCCGCAGCGTGCTGCTGCATTCTACAGTTCACACTCTCGCTTTTCTTTCCTTACTTTTCCGCCGGTAGTTTTTCTTTTTATGTTTTCCCCGTCTTTTTCCTTCTCTTTTTTTTTTTTTTTGGCGAATCTCGTTTGAAGCACTTGCGCGTGCGTCAGAGATGATAATCCCCCAGAAGGCCTCGCAGGCGTCCTGGTGTAGCGAGCCACCAGCGCGGGAATCGCGTGCGGTTTATCCACACAAACGCAGGCAGAGTGACAGCGTCACCATTATAGAGGGGGGGGTGAAAGGGAAGTGAATGCATTTTGATTTTGTCGCCCCCACCCCCTCCACACGCCACCACCCCCTTCTTTGGCTATTAATTTTCGGGCGAGTACATGAGGCAGTGGGGGTGGGGGGTGGGGGTTGGGGGGGTGTAATTGCCACTTGAACTGCAGGTACTGGATTTGAGAGGGGTAAAAATGCATTTTCTCTTTTAGCAGACAGCCCACCCCCCCCCCCCAGATGTGTTTTTTCCACTTTATTCAGACAGAGGGTAAGCAGAGAGGGATCACAGAAAGTGTTGTACTGGGAAATTGGGGACCGGGGAACATGGTGGATAGTTATTCACTCTATGGAGCGCACACTGTCTCCTTGGAGGGGTACGGGAATTATTATAATTAAAATACTGCAAATACGGCGCAGGTTTTTTTTCTCTTCCTCGTACTGTACGCGACATTTCTGCTGCGTCGGTGACTTCCCGCGGAAGTTCGGAAGCGAATTTAGACTCTGTCAGCGGAAATAGGGTGTCGGCGAGGTTGCGCTCTTTGTCTGATCCTGCGTTTCGAGGATCAGGCAATTAACGCGCGCCACTTTCTCATTTTCCTGCGATGACGGAGAGAGAAAGATCCGCCTGTAAACGGTCCTCGCGAAACGAGTTGAGTTTCGCGCAGATACGCCGTGTTTGGATCAGAACTTTCGTCTGAATCTGCGAGTGCGAAAAAGAGCGAGAGAGAGGGAGGGAGGGAGGGAAAGAGAGTGAAAAGTGAGGGAGCGAGCGAGAGTTCGGAGGGAGTTTTTTTTTTTTTTTCGGAAGGCGGCTGAGATATCACTGGGATTAACGGCCTGTGGAAACTGCGCCGAGATCAGAGTCAGCATCGCTGCTTGGCAGGCGTGCGGAGAGTGGGGGGGGGGGGGGGGGAGGGGGGTGTGGAGATAGGAAATAGGGGAGAGAAAGAGAGAAAATGATTTATTTGTTCAGCGCTTCGGCAACACAGGTTTACTTGCGCAAATACAATATTTTTCATTTTGACTTGGAGCTTGAGTAAGAAAGAGAGTGAGAGGGGGAACCACAGAGGGAGGAGAGAACAAGTAAAATTGAGAGGGGGATAGTGATGCTGGGAAACAAAGTATGAGAGAAAGTGCTTGAGGGAGAAGGTGAGAGAAAATGAGTGGGAGAAAGGGAGAGAGAGTGATATAGAGAAATGGAGAGAGAGATGGAAAGAGAGAGGTGAAGGTCTGCAGAGCTTCAGCTGACTCCGCCCAGTAGCGTCACTGCTCACGCATGATTGGCCCGCTCCGCTCCGGCTCCGGAACCTTCTGGGATGTTGTCGGGTTATGTTTTTGCGTCTAGCATTAGCTAGCTGGCTGGCAAACATGCTAGAGATCTTTTCTTTCGGCTTACTTGTGGTTTTACTAAACTTCCCAGGAAAGGGGTGAGAGAGTTCTGTTCGCTGTTGCTTGCTTGACATGAACTAGCTTATGTTCTTACTAAGTTCACTCCTCACTTGCACGTTCTACTTTAACCTCGAAAGTTTAAAATCATTTTCCTTAGTTGTGGTTGCCTATATATTAGTACTTCCCGTGTTATTCAAATGCATTTTGTTGGCTCTGAGATTGAGAATGGGCGCGGCTTTCCCAGTGATGCGAAAAGCATCATCCAATTTGAGCGACAAATATACAGGGTTTTGAAATGGGTGCTTTTTTTTAACCATATTATCACTGGGCAAATTGAATCACTGAAAGTATTCTGCTGTGAGGTTCCCTTATAAGGCAACATACAGTAGCATGGGAATGTTTGGATGTGGAAGCGTTGTGCTCAGCCTGTCTAGACCATAGAATATTTCCCTCTGTCTAGAGCGCTCCCAGCACTGTGCCAAGCCTGGCAGCCAGCTCCCAGAGGGCCGAGAGCTCTCGTTAGATATTCCAGTCATTAATAGCTTCCTTTGTGAAGAGAAACTTCCTGTGTAACTGCAAAGTGAACATTTAGCTAATTTCCCACGATGCCCCCGCATTGTGCTGATGTGTGCACTCGGGCTTCGTTTAGAGCTGTGTTTATTTCTCTCCTCGCAGACAGGCGTGCTCTCGCGCGCCTGAAAAACTCACCCACCCGCGCGGCCTGGGCTGCGTAGCCCAGCGGCCGAGGTGGGGGTGGGGGGGTGGGGCGTGGCAGAGGGTCTGCTACCGTGGCGATAGCGAGCGAGGCGGCGTTTCTTACACCTCCTCTCCGCCACCCCCTCTTGTCTCTCCGGTCTGTTTTTTTTTTTTTTTCCTTCAGCGCAACTCCGCAGAACTTTCTTTGCCGGAGTAAATTTTTCATGTCTGAAAAATTTAAATGAAGCAGGTGGTGGAAATGCACCTGTTTCGTTTAAGCTGCCTGGACAAATTAATTCCGTAACGCGCAGAGGAGGCCGTTTAGTCTGTAACATGCCAAAGTGGCCGTTTCTGGTCGTGAGATCTTTTTTGACAGGTTTAATAACGCATCGATCCAAGCAGTCGGGTCCGCTGCTGCTGCGTTTGGGAACCCTCGGCTGCATTCAAACGTTTGAGCGCGTTAAAACTGTTTTTATGCTTTTGCTAACTCCTCATCGTGTACCACACCAGTGTGCAGCTAAGCACTTTAATCATCTCACTGGCAAACTAATCACTTAATTTACTAACCAGCAACTTAATGAGCTGTCCGCCGTAGCTAAGAAAAACATTCCTCTGTGGGGGCTGCTGGTTTTTTGTGTTTACTCACTCCTTAATTGATCTATTAATGCAGTTGATTGTGCAGTTGACTCAACCTCGTCTGCGCCAGGATTGGTTGTTGATCTCTCTCCCGCGGTTGTTAAAAAGAATTAATAAGAAGTAGCCTCGTTAATCCAGTATTTGTGTGTTTACGACACTGAAATCGAACAGCGGGCAACACGATAGTACTGTTAACATCCATAAATTCATTTACAGACTCATTGGTTGGATTGTAATTTGCTCTGGATAAGAGTATCTGTCAAATGAATGGAAGTTGAATGGTTGTGTGTAGCGTGTTAAATTTTTATGTAAGTTAGACAGTGGAAATCGGTCAGCCTTCCGCAGTCCGCTGTGTTGCCTCTGTCGAATGAGCTGAGCCCCCTCTCAGTCCTGTAGGAGGAGGCGATGCACCACGCTCGCCGCTGGCCCGGCAGGTCAGGCCGGGTCGCCAGGCCTGCAGCCCGCTCCTCAGTAAACCAGGCGTAACCGAACCGTATCCGTGCGGCATCAGCCCTGCCTCCCCATTGGCCGCTACAGGATAAACGTCCCCCCTATCAGGCTGGCTGTCAGCCCTGCGCTTATCACCGATACAACCGCAGCCTGTTTTTTTAACGTTTTTTTTTCTCCCCCTTTGCTCTACGCCCGGACCCTTAGCATTTCAGCCGGGAGCTCGTCTCCAGAGATCGGGGCCTGATCTCTGGGAGAGATTGCCGCAGAAGAAGGTAATTCCCCCGGAGGGCTGACTCTATCTCTCCGCCTCAGCGCGGCAACGTTTTTTAACGGGCCCCCGCTCTCCCAGGCCTGTCCTCTCTGGCTCGCCGCCCCGGTCGACGGGTCCGTTGCTAGGCAGGCTGCCGTCGCGGCGCTCGGCGGCTTCGTGAGAACGCGTCCGGAGCGTTCCTTCGCGCCCGCGTGCGGCTTGGTGACACGTGTCGTGTCTGAATGGCTTTGACACCGGTAAACAAAACTAAATTTTTAAAAAACTCAGACGATTCAGAAGCGCAGAAACCCACAAATTCTCCTTCTCGTTTAAAAAAAAAAAATCTTTAGTGGAGCATTTAGCTGTGTAGGAAAGAGATTAGGTCTACAATTGCGCTCCTACAGAAGAGCAGAAAAAAGAAAATAGCTTTCTGCTACCTAGGCATTAATACGCCAGAACGTTTTGTTTTTTTTTTCAACAGACGAGCAACGGCAACATCTGTTGTCTCTGTGCGGGTTGTGTGAAGTGTTTTTCAGTGAATGTTCGGTCAAAAAGCAACGATCTGAAGATTATGGTTTCTAAACCAGGAAAAAAGGAAGAAAACTTTTCTTCTCTTTCGAGAAGGGACGTGTAGTTTACCAATCTACCTGTATCTTAGCGTTGGGTCGAGAAGCGCTGGGTCAGCGGTGTTGCTTGTGAATTACAGGGCGTACAAACAGCTGTTCCTCTCGCCTGACATTACCATGCATGGTACAATAGAATACCATTTAGAACAGTAAGCGGAATGATAGTCAAACTGAAAAATGAAGCTCTGTTTTTTCCACCTTACTCAATGAATATTTTTCATTTACTTGTGTGTGATGGTCTACCTGTTAATGACAGTCCCCCCCCCCCCCCAAACCCCCCTGCTGGAGGTGTGGCTCATGGGAAGGGATTACGTGGATGAGGAGATGCCTGTTGTCTACACTATACGTATATGTATGAATAGACCCCCCCAGTTCCCTAGACATTCTTGGTGCTGTAACATTGCTCACAACATTTAATGAATGATTTTTTCCCCTTCTTTCGCCAGATAGCTTAACTCCGGAACTGTCTGAGAATTAATTTCTCTTGCAGTCACAACCAGGGAAATATAAAGGGTCAGGGAATGCAGGGGAATGTGCAGCCAATCAGATGCAGGGAGGATGGTTCGATGGACAGTTTTAATGGGTATTTTGTCAGGACACTGGGTTAACACTCCTACTCTTCTGAAAAATGTCTCTATAATGAGCAGAGCAAGTCAGGACCTTGGTTTAACATCTTGTCAGGCAACACCTTCTAAAGCACAGTGTCACCGCCACTGTGCTGGGGCATTGCAGTACTTTTTGGGGCAGGGGGAAGAGTGCCCCCTTGTGGCCTTCCAACAGCTCTTCGGGCAGGGCATTAGTTTTCCCAAAGGTACAAATGTAAATATACTTGATGGGAAACTCTGTGTTTACCACTTAATGTTAATAACTTAATATCCTAATGTAAACCAGTTAAATACTGTATGTATACCATTTAATTTCAGTATCTACCCATTCCGTTCTAGAGCACTTATGGAGGACTCATTGTGTTCTACAACACTCATTCCGCCTTTTGTTCTAGTCTTCCAGGCGTTCTTTCCTCTGGTTTTTATTTGAATGTTTTTATTTCCTGCATTTCAGAACCTGGAGTACTACAAACAGGCGCGCGAGCAGTTTCGGGAGGCCGCCAACAGGATGGAGGCGCGCGTGAAGTAAGAACCGACGCCGATCCCCCCCCCCCCCCCCCGATCTGCGGTGAATCCGCGCGTCCCTGTGGGGGGAGGGGGGGTGGGGGGGGGGGGGGGGGGGGGAGTGCGATTGTGCCGCCGAATCTGTTTGCAAATGAATCTCTCCTCTAATTACACACTGTTCTGGGAGCGGAGACTCGCGTCTGTGCCAGCAGAGTTTTTTTTTGTTTTTGTTTATTTCGGTTGGATCGTTCGCGTCTGAGCTCGGCGCCGGCTCACGTGCTCGCTGAGAAGAATGGCTTTCGTCACGGTAACCTCCAGAGAAGCCGCTTGTCGTCATCGTTGACACGCTAGCTGTTTCCAGAGCTCGGCGCGTACCATCAGCCATCTGGGTAACTATGGTAATAGACTAACTGTGACTTCATTTCCCCTCGAAAATCTACCATAGGGAAAAAAAAATCTATATAGCTATTTTTTCACTCGATACATAAAACACGGACACAAGAAAAAAAAACCGCTTCAGAGCGATGCTCACGGGGTGAAACCCCGCTTAAATTTGGCGGGCGAGTATCGGCGTGCTTGGCAGCGCCAGGACGGCCCTCTGAAACCCCTCCCCCCCCCCCCCCCCCCCCCCCCCCTGTTTCCCGGGCAGTAGAGGGGCGGAGATTCGTTTGCTTTTGAGATAGGGCGCGAAATGTATAAACGTGAGGTTAAAAGGGGAGATCTCTCCCTTCCTGGATGTTTATTGACCCGGAAAGACTGACGCGTGACAGGGTCAGCCCCTTTCACCAGGGTGAGGAAGTAGTGTTTGACAGAAGGAAATTATTCGAAATTATTAATAAATTATTGCAAATTATTAGTAAACCAGGTGTGGCAATTCATGGCTCTGCATTGGTAATAATAAAACAATCAACCAATCAGATTTGCATGTCGGAATGTTCTAATCGTTCAGAATAAAGGGTGAGAGGCTCTGGGCAGGTAAAGCCCAGTATGTCTCTCATAAGAACATTTTGACCTGGTTCGTTCAGTCAGTGTGGGGTTTGTGGATATAATTCCCCAGAGTGACCCCCCATCCCCCCAAACACATGCACAAACATACACACACACACACACACTCATGCACCCACATGCATCTGTAGACACACACACAGACACACAAACATACGTACGCACACAAACACACACGCATGTTCGTATTGCTGTACTTGTGAGGACTTCCCATTGACTTACATTCATTCCGTAACCTCTAACCCTAACCCTAACCCCGACCACTACATGCTTAACCTTAACCCTAACCTTAACCTAATTGTAACCCTACCCCTAACCCTAAGTCCTAACCCTAAAACAGCCTCTTGAACTTGTGGGGACCAGCAAAAGGTCCCCACCTTGCGTAATTTTCCTCATCTTCCTATCCTTGTGGGGACATTTGGTTCTCACAAAGACCTTTGATTCTCCTTTATTTAACAGTAAAAAAGGAGACATACAAATCTAGTTACATAATAATCAAAGATGGAAAGTAAACCAACACAATAGAAAGTTCTCACAAAGATAGTAATACATGCCCACACAGACACGCTCTAGCACATGCAAACACACACACACACACACACACACACACACTCTTACCTCAGAACCACCCTTTCACTTGTCCCAAACCTAATAATCATAGATATTACCATTTCTTCTGTGGAATTGTTATTCAGGAGATAATATCTTTGGAAAATAAATATCTCTCTCTCTCTCTCTCTCTCTCTCTCTCTCTCTCAGTTTATTTTTCTGGCCTATTCAGAATAAACGTTCTCTAGTGTATTGTCCTGGAATGTAAAAGGTGTTTAATTAAGGAGTGTATAATTAATCCGCGTTAAAAGATGGCTTTTGCTGCAAACTCTCCTCCCCCTCACTGAAGCATCTCGCTGAACGCTGAGTGTAGCATTCTCTGCTGAGGCGGGGCTGCGTGATGTGTGATTGGGAATCGGTGGCATGTCACATGACCAGAGTGTAAAAAAACAAAAAAAAACAAAACCCTATTGGCTGAAAGGTGGAGGGTGGGGTCTGGAATGATGTAACCTTCCTTCCTCCAAGATAGCATTGGCAACAAAACACCTGCTGACTGACCGAAATGGGCGGGGAATGCTGGCGATTGTGTAGCCAATCAGAAGCAGGAGGATGCTCTTGTATGGCGGTGTACAGAAGTGGGCCTAAAGGGAAACAGACTGTGTTTACTGAGTTGACAGGGAGTCAGCAGGGTCTGATAAAAAGACAGTGCTCAGTTGCAAAACATCCTAATGGACTGGCGTAATGTAAAGCTTCTCCATAATAATACAGTGTACTCATGTTTTGCATTTGTGTCTTCATTTGATGACGTGTTTTGCTTTGAATATATAAGGGGAAGAGTACAATGCTCTGAGGAACCTCGTCAATATGACCTCCCACGCATATGCATATAGCCATCTCACTACACACACTCTGTTTCATCCGTTTATTATTGTCATTACACATACTGTTAAATAGACTGCATTCACTTTAACCTGGCATTCCTTTTTGACAGTTTCAGGGTCTTAACATGGGCATAGAAGTGAGGATATCTGTACCCCGTAGTCACTCGCCTATACGCTAGTGCCGTAGCAAGATACACTACCGTATCTACGCAGACTACACACACCAGAGGCACGTACGCTTCTACAGCTTACGATAGATAGTGAGCCGTATAGGGAAACTCTACTGGCAGATCACTTGCAATCTCCTCTTATGCTCAACTGTCAGCACAGAGGAAAAGGTTAAAACGTTATTTTTGGAGTCAGATAACTGAGATAGCATTAAATGAATCTCGCTCCAGTAGCACCAGGTGTAAGGTAAGCAGGTGAGCACCAGGTTCCTCGGCACTCAGACGCTTGTGCTGTTTGGTGTGTCTGAGGGGGTTTCTCACGCTCTGGTGATGGCGTGTAGAGGGCCTTGTTATGGCGGGGGACCCGACCGGAACGGCAGGGTTTTAACACGTTCCTGCCCCTCCGAGCCGCGCCAGAGGAAGCCCTGCGCTTACTCATGCTGAGCGCGGATTACAGCGCTAATCCTGCTAGCGCTCCGTGGCCCGCGGGCGGGGGGGCTGGGGGGGGGGGGGGGGAGGAAGGGCAACATGGCGAGGCGCTCACACATGATGAAGCTGCCGGAAATTCGGGACCCGGTGTGGTAAGTGCGCTCTCCCTGACCCCCCCCCCCCCCCCCCCCCCACTCAGCTCGAACCCTTAACCTCGCCCCTACCCCCCTCCGTAATCGCCGGCATCAGCGTAGCGTCTTTCAGGCTCTTAGGTACAGAGCGCTGAACGTTTGCTTAACATTATTATCCCTGCGTCCATCGCATTTCTAAAAAAGGGCGGGGTTAGGCGGGGTGGCTGCAGCCTGCCCTCCTCTGGCCTCAGGGATAAGGAGGCGTGGGGGGGGGGGGGGTGAAGGCGGGGTGGAGTGGGTGATGTTTTAGGCTGATGTCACACCGCACTCTGGTGAACGTTTGAAGCGGGAGCTCGCTGCTCAGCGCTCTGACTCCGGCTGCTCTGCCCGGCTGCAGGCTGAGGAGATTACGGCAAAGGCTCTTACGCGGCTGAGGCGGTGGAGCGGCCCCAGCGGGGAGTCTGAGGCCAAACTCAGGCCAGCGAGCCGAGCAGGGCGGCCCTGCTGCCTGCTAAGAGCTTTATACAGGAGCCCCGCAATACCTCCCTCTGCCACTGGGAGTCACCCTTCTGGGACACGCTCAGTTCAAAATGATTCCTATAGGGCCATTGAAGTCTTTTTACAGAGATGATGTCACATAAAGGCTTTACAGAAAAGCAGGAAATAGGATAGCCTGGGGAAGACTGAGCATTAACCCTCTCACAAAATCAGCAAGTGAAGTAAAATAAAAACTCCCATCCTCCATTCACTGGCCTGGTGTCAAAAGTTAAAGATAGGTTAAATGGTAATAGGGAGGTAATGGGGAATCTATCAGAGGAAATGGTTGGAGTGGTTCTGCTGATTATAGCCTGAGGTATTAAACCAGCCAGTAAAACAGACTGTCTTAGCCAGCTCGTGTATATAAGTATGTAGGGCAGTGAGGGCTGAGGGACAGAGATTCCGGGTGTAATTTCCTGTAAAAATGAAAAAATAACAGGAACGGGAAGCCTGTGGGTGGGGCCAAATAACACCAGGTGTTGGCGGAGCCACGGTTCACCTGGAAAAGCCTCAGGAACGGCACAGTGCATAGCTCTGGTCTTCAGTGCCCAGGTCTAGTCTTTTGGTGCCCAGCTCTGGTCTTCATTGCCAAACTTTGGTCTTCAGTGCCCAGCTCTGGTCTTCAGTGCCCAGCTTTGGTCTTCAGTGCCCAGCTCTGGTCTTCAGTGCCCAGCTTTGGTCTTCAGTGCACAGCTCTGGTCTTCAGTGCCCAGCTTTGGTCTTCAGTGCCCAGCTCTGGTCTTCAGTGCCCAGCTTTGGTCTTCAGTGCACAGCTCTGGTCTTCAGTGCACAGCTCTGGTCTTCAGTGCCCAGCTCTGGTCTTCAGTGCACAGCTCTGGTCTTCAGTGCACAGCTCTGGTCTTCAGTGCCCAGCTCTGGTCTTCAGTGCCCAGCTGTGGTCTTCAGTGCCCAGCTCTGGTCTTCAGAGTCCAGCTCTGGTCTTCAGAGTCCAGCTCTGGTCTTCAGTGCCCAGCTGTGGTCTTCAGTGCCCAGCTCTGGTCTTCAGAGTCCAGCTCTGGTCTTCAGTGCCCAGCTCTGGTCTTCAGTGCCCAGCTCTGGTCTTCAGAGTCCAGCTCTGTTCAGTCTTTGTCATCCTAATTAGCACTTATAATTTTAAATCGGCTATGGAAGGTTTTTAAATGGAATGGGTCTGGAATGAGGCTGAGCTTTGCTGTGGCAGATCTATGTGTTGTTTGGCCCCGCCCACAAAACAAGGTGCGGCGAAGTCTGCACTGAAAGCAAGATGGCCGACGGACACGGAACTCTCTCTCCCCTACCTAAATCCTGACCCTCGGAGCTTTCTGATGGGGGTTACCGGAGCGCGCCGAGCTGTCAGGGAGGACGCCGCGCGCTGTAAAGCCGAGCGTCGAGATGCGTCTCTCTGCATTTCCCACGACGCCAGACGCCGGTCCCACAGAGTTCCACTCCTGAAGCTCTTTGAAGCTGCTCGGATTTTGCCGTGAACACAGCATAGCTGTCTTCTCTGGAGTTACCTCTGACTCATACCAGAATTCAGTCAACTCGTTTCCTTTCATTTTAACTCGCTATAAAATTGCTATTTTATTTGTATTTCATTCGTTTCTTTTCTTTAAAAATCAAAATGAAATCGACCAACTGTGTGCGTGAGGGGAAAAACATTTCACTTGCATTTTGTCGTGAGTCAAGGTTAAAGAACTAGTGCTGACTGAACTGAGGCCTTCAAAAATACAAACCTGAAGGGAAAGGAATTCTGTTCTCTTGAGATAATTGAACTTTTTCCACTGACAAATTCAACCTGATTTGAATATGTAACCTTTTGCCCTGCAAATAGAGCAAGTGGACCTTGCTGTGCTGTGTACACACAAAGCTCTTTGTAACAGGGCCAGAGGAGGGGGGGGGGGGGTAGTACAGTATGTTCAGTGCCCATGGCTCCATTCCCTGGTTGTCTGGAGCCGGTCCACGTTTTTCAAGCGGCCAAAAGGAAAGAGCGCGCAGGGAAAACGTCGGAGACCTTGGCGAGCGGTGCGGATTTGTTTTTCGGACCTTGAGCTGTTTCGGCTGACCGCCTGATTTGTGTGGACTTCTTTTGCGGACGAGGAGCCAATTATAAGTTGAGCCGCCGTTTGTCTCGACTTGCGTGCTTTCTCAGGGACTTTGCTGGGAGCGGGAGTTATATGCTAAGTGCAGGAGGGAATAAGCAAGTACCTATCAGCGCCCGTCAAAGTAGAAATATTTTTGTTTGTTGCAGATTTCCTTGTTTCTCTTCATTGTGTTATAGTACCAGCCCGTGCCACGTCTCTAGTCCTGCCACCACACCTTCAGACAAACAGCAGTTCATTATTTATTTGCACTACACGTTGGAGCAAGCAAGTCAACTGAATTATACACCTTTCACATATAAGGTGCACCTATCCCCCAGATTTTAATTTTTAACCTGTTGCATGCTTAATTCAAAACTCATATCTACATCGTGTAGAAAAATGAGTCTTCGTAACTGATGTCACGTTTGAAAACCAAAACCGAAACAGTAAAGTTAGCTACTTTCTCAGCGCTTGGCATTGTTACTCTTTGGTCATTGAAACGTTTGCAGGGTTACTGTTAGCTACTGTTTCAGCAGTTGGCTATGTTACTCTTTGACTGGAGAAACGTTAGCAGGGTTACTGTTAGCTACTGTTTCAGTGCTTGGCGATGTTACTCTTTGGCTGTGGAAACGTTAGCAGGGTTACTGTTAGCTACTGTTTCAGTAGTTGGCTATTTTACTCTAGCTGTGGATACGTTAGCAGGGTTACTGTTAGCTACTGTTTCAGTGCTTGGCGATGTTACTCTTTGGCTGTGGAAACGTTAGCAGGGTTACTGTTAGCTACTGTTTCAGTGCTTGGCGATGTTACTCTTTGGCTGTGGAAACGTTAGCAGGGTTACTGTTAGCTACTGTTTCAGCAGTTGGCTATTTTACTCTAGCTGTGGACACGTTAGCAGGGTTACTGCCAGCTACTGTTTCAGTGCTTGGCGATGTTACTCTTTGGCTGTGGAAACGTTAGCAGGGTTACTGTTAGCTACTGTTTCAGTGCTTGGCGATGTTACTCTAGCTGTGGAAACGTTAGCAGGGTTACTGTTAGCTACTGTTTCAGCAGTTGGCGATGTTACTCTTTGGCTGTGGAAACGTTAGCAGGGTTACTGTTAGCTACTGTTTCAGCAGTTGGCTATTTTACTCTAGCTGTGGACACGTTAGCAGGGTTACTGCCAGCTACTGTTTCAGTGCTTGGCTATGTTACTCTAGCTGTGGAAACGTTAGCAGGGTTACTGTTAGCTACTGTTTCAGCAGTTGGCGATGTTACTCTTTGGCTGTGGAAACGTTAGCAGGGTTATCTCAGAATTCCAGTCCTGTTCTCTGGAAGGGCGCTGAACCAAAGCAGAAGCGCTGTCCTTGGATTGTGCAGGGCACTGATAATTCTCCTTGAGATATTGTTCTGTCTGTCCTGCCATTATAAGGGCTTTGTGTACTTATGCCATTGAAGTATATTTGTCATTTTTAACTGGAGAAAAATAATAAGAAGAAAACGGAACTTTTCTCTCCCCGTTATGGGTAGATGCACCCTGGATCTTCCGGAAGCTACAGGAAGTCGTCACACGGTGGCGGTCACTGGGGCTGTTTCCGGGTTTGGGGGGGGGGGGGGGGTGGGGGTGTCTCAGGCACGGGGGGCTGTGTGGGGCACGGGGGCTTGTCCCAAAATGACCAGCGGTAGGTCAAACCCTCAGACCAACAGCTATGTTCCAGTCCGACAGAACCTTCCAGAAAGGCCCACGGCCGGCCGACCCCGGCCCGCTCGCAGCCTTGCTTCTCCTTCTTCAGTTCTGCATACTTCCTGCCCTTTTTCCCCCGTGGGGAGGCGTTCATCGTAAAAGACGGGGCCCTGGGTCTGGGGCTTTCTGAAATCCCACGTTTATCGGCAGGCCGGCAGGAGGCGTCGCTTGACGGCGCTCCCTCGCGGGCGGCGGGCGCCCGGCCCCTCCCGCCGTAATAACCGCGGCGGGAAGCGGAGAGCGCGCTCGCTCAGCCGTGCCGTAGCTCATCAGCGGCGTCCCCCCCCCCCCCCTCTCCGCCCCTCAGCCGTAGTCACGCCGCGGCGTGGATTAGCGTACGTGTCCTTATCGCCCGCAGCCCCTGTCCCTGTGGCGTCTGTGTGTTTTTCCACTCCCTGCGTCTCCTGAGGACTCCTCTGCTCTAGATTACGGGTTTGCTTTTTTTTTGGTACTTTTTAGTACGTTTCACGTTTGCGGACGGCTGCGGCGAGTTCGGATGCGAGTTGAGAGTTTTCCTGGAGCGCGGTCTCTCTCTGCAGATAGTTGCGCTCTGAAGTTATGGCAGCTCCAGTCAGTGGTTTTTCCGAGAGGTATTTGCTCTCTGTGGATACGGTTGGCAAGATTCTAATTTACTGGTCAACAAGAAAATCTACTTTGGTTATTAGGATTGTTATTATTAAAATGGTGAGTCAGGACCTCAGCCTAAGGTCTAATCTGTGAAGGGCTTAGGTCTCCTGTCCCCATCACAGAAACAGAGCATACATTTCTAACTAACTACAGAAGAGCAAAATTACTTTTAAGAAAGTTTTGTTTACCCTAGGATACTACCAACAAGTTACTGTTTGTCATACTTGCATACATGCCTGTACATGCATGGCGCACTGCTTGGTAGTTGCGGGTTTGATTCCCAGCTTGTGCACAGCTCGTCCCCTTGAGTAGGTTTCAGTTACATATCCAGCTGTATAACCAGATCGTACGTAAAAAAAGAATGTAACTGCCTGTGGTAAAAGTAAAAAAAGATCTTATATCGTTCCTAAAGACGTTCAAAAAGGTGTGAAGCTTGTCCCGTTGCACTCCACCCCAGTGGAGGCTGAGGCAGGGTGAATTATGGGTGCTGTTGGGAGGCGCCGACCTCTTTGACCCCTGACGTCACCCAGGTGACGGTTGTGGGCATGGAAACGCTCCGCTCACAGGTGAGTGGAGAGAGAAGGCCCCGCCCGGTCAGACGAGGAAATGCCAGAGCCGAGCAGCAAAACCGCCATCCAAGATGACCGCCATCACTGTCTTCAGACGGGTGGGCGGAGCAGGGGTGCCCATGGAAACGCTGCCAATCAGCTTCGTTTAAGCCCCCCCCCTGCTTTCGCGTTGTTAAACGTTAAACTGTTTTTCCTTTTTTTGCCAAAGATTTTCAGCTGTATCACCTGTTTCTGGGACCAAGACCTGGGTCAAATAGGTATTTGTTTTGGATTCAAATACTTTTCTACGCTTTACTGATCTTTTCTGGTGTATTGGAACCAATGTAATACTCTCAAAAATTACACCAGGCAAGACCAATAGAGCACAGAAAGGTATTTGAATACAAAGCAAATACGTACTTGACCCAGGTCTGCTCTAGGACCACAAGTTCGTCTCCATCAGACTACCTGCAGGGGTTTAAACTTTCAAAAACGTGACTCAGTTCCTGTCTGTCGGGGGTCTGTGAGTCTGTGAGCAATCTGAAGGAAAACCCATTCTTCAGAAAAAAAAAAAAGATCTCTCCTCCAAGACTAGTGGTGGGATGTGGAGTTTATTTAGAAGCAGCGCCTGCAGAACCCATAGACGGGCGCAGCGTGCTCATTCAAGGGAACTGGAGTTCACATTAAGCTGAGGGTCCTGTCCTGTTGGATAAACATTAATTTAGCATATATGCCCTTCGGGGGGGAATTTTATTGGCTTTATTCAAACATCAGCTACTAGTGTTTTCATAGAGGACTGTGATTATACCTTTGTCCCGTGGCTAAGCTCATGTAGCATTTCTTTTGGCTGGTTTAACATCTCTCATTTTTTTTTTTATGGCGAGTAATAGGTGCCTGTAGCTATGCTGAGGAGAGCAATTATGCAGAACGCGCCGAGTGTATGAAGAGAAATCTTATTCTAGGCGCGCATCCAGCTTCCGTGTGCTCCATCAACACAGGTCCTGTTATCTTGCACCTCTTCCGCGCTCATCTTTCTCGCAGACTCAAAGTTTGAACTTTCCCTCGACGAAGGCACGCCGAATTATATTAACGGAAGTGCGGTTTTAATGAAAACGGGTCTTCGGACCTTCACAGATACATCACACCACACCACATCCCCCCCCCCCACAGTACCCCAAGCTGTGGGGAACACAGTGGAAACCGTTAAATCTTTATGAAGAAAAGCGTGGATACATCTGGATACGAGTTAATGCTACTCGCTCGGCATGCGACTAATGTTGTCTGTTTGAAAGTAATATTGGCTACAGTGTGGTACACAGGGCTAAACTTCTGGCAGAGTTAATGTGTCACATTGTAGGCTCTTTGCTTCAGACAGGAACACAGGGAGGGAGGGAGAAAGGGACAGGAACACAGAGAGGGAGGGAGGAAGGGACAGGAACACAGGGAGGGAGGGAGGGAGGAAGGGACAGGAACACAGGGAGGGAGGGAGGGAGGGACAGGAACACAGGGAGGGAGGGAGGGAGCGAGGTTCGCCCTTGAGCATGCAGCGCCAGCTAGTGCTTCTATGGGTCACAGACTCACAGTGCACCCTGTTCCCAAACTCTGAGCACAGCAACCGTCTGAAAACACACCTCTCCCACCTTGTGTACAGACTATCAGGTGTTGTTTTTCCCTCAAAGAAGGCTCTTATGCCAAATGAGATATTAATGTAGTATAGACAGAAAATGAACTATAGATGCTACACCCTGCTCTGAAGTTCTCCCACAGTGCACCCGGATGCCAGTCAAGTTCCTGATCATGCGAGCTACTGGCTAATCGTGAGGTTTATGAAAGCAGACCTTATGTAGGGATACTGAAACTGGGGCTCTGTCTTTTTCCACTGACTGACAGTTCCCCCTCCTCATCCGCTGAGGTTAAACTACCCTTTTTGGTAGAGCGCCATGGCTGTGTTCAATTGGCTGAATCTAATTGTCAGTTCAATTTGATCAATTGGTTGGGTGAATTACTAAGGGGGGAATTAGGCCTACTTTTTTACATGGGTGATATGGGTGTTTCATAACTTTTTTATTCAGTTTCCCTTTGACTAAAGATCTGAGACCATTCAATGTGACAAATATGCAGTAATAGAGGAAATGAAGGAAAGGGTCAGATACATTTTCGTGGCACTGTAGCTGAATCGACAGCGAACCAGGCTGTTCTGCTGCAGGAGCGTGGTGCCTGGTCCTGCCGATGACCTTCCTTCGTTCCATTTTCAGATCTGAGTTGAGTTTCAGAAGTCTGGTTGTGTTCAGTTGCCTGTTTGGGTTTTTTTTTTTGGGGAGGGGTGGAGCTTAACGGAGAAATGGTGTTAATTAGACCCTTCATCTCTGAGCGTTCCACACAATTACTGTTACAGGCTTCAGCCGAAAATCCGTGCCTGAGCCCCCCCCTCCCCGCCCCCCCTCCAGGCCAGTCAGAAGCTCCACCGATACATTAGATTTTTACTGAAGACCTTTGGCCCGTTTCTGCTCAGCCGCTCCTGCGATCATCGGAGGCCTTTTCCTCGCAGTGACGGGGGGGCAGTTGTGACACGGAAGGGCAGTTTGTTATCAGCCAGCGCAGAGAACACGGCTTGCTCTGCTCCCCCCCTCTCTCTCTCTCTCTGAGGATAATTAAATGGAGCTTCGCTTGATTTAAAAAAAATAAATTAAAAAAAAGCCGGATAAACATTGTTTATCGTACCTTTAACAAGAGTGGATTGAAGTTTGTTCCCTCTCTCTCTCTCTCTCTCTCTCTCTCTCTCTCTCTCTCTCTCTCTCTCTCTCTCTCTCTCTCTCTCTCTCTCTCTCTCTCTCTCTCTCTCTGTCAATTCAATTCAATTCAATTCAATTCAATAAGCTTTATTGGCATGGTAAGGGTACACTTACATTGCCAAAGCATTCACTCACATGACAAATATGACAGACAGGCAATAACAATTTAACTACGATAAACAGAAAAAATATAAAATCCAGACAATCCACAGAAATAAAATTCTACATCTAGAACATAACGCATACAAAGTGTCAATTAACTATAATAATATTACTTTTCTGGTGTCAATGTTACTCCCTGTCCCTCAGTTTGTGGCAAGTGGCAATGTATTGTGCTGCCAATACATTGAGAGTATTCTCTCTCTCTCTCTGTCTCTCTCTCTCTGTCTCTGTCTCTCTCTCTTTCTCTCTCTCTCTCTCTGTCTCTTGTCGCATGTGTTGCATAGCTTCCACAGACACAGGACCTAAGGCTCCATAATATCCTAATGCAAACAGTTCAGTTGCACCGATCAAAGGCAGTCAAAGCAAAAAGTCGAAGCAGATGTTTTGCGTGATTCCTGTCGAGTGGCGTGTGGAATGTTCTTTCGGGGGAAGCGGTGGGGTTAAAGGGGATGGTCTTCTTTTGCTCGCTCCACCTCTGGAATTCGATTTGGAGCAGCGGAGACTTCCGGAAACTTTTTTTCCTCGGGCGGTGGCAGGAAGACGAGAGGCGTCGCTCTCAACGCTGACCGCGTTACACAAACAAATTCCCCCCTGAGATGAAATGCTCCCGGAGCTCCGAAGACGGGCGGTACCTTCGATTCGTCTGATTGGCTGTGAATTGACGTCAACGGATGGCGTCGCGTTTTTGGAAGCGGCGAGCATGAGCCGCGTGCAGAAAAACCAACGAGGTCCGGTGTGGGAAAGGTACCCTCGTCTGTCCTGTGCTCGTTGGGTAGGAGCTCCGGGAACGGGCGGCACTGAACGCTTGTGTCGATCTGCACCAGGGACGAACGCTTTCAATTACCTTCATCGATCCGTTAATGGCAGGACCCAGTCGATAAAGTCAGACGTCCTGTTTTTAAAACGCGTAACGCGATAGGCCGTAAAAGCATGCGCCAGCAGGACGGACCGCAGCCAAAACAATAACGTTCAATAAGCTCGTAGGCTTTTGCCTGTGACAGGCTTTTAATAAGCGGATAGGCTGTTGCATGTAATCCATTTACTGTAGTAGCCTATTGTCTCAAAGTCAATAAACGCACAACCGACGTTTCTGATGAATGAAATGAAAGTGTCGGAATGTGGAACAAAGCCCCCGTGAAAGAAAATGGCCTGCAATGTCTTAATTTGGAGACAAAGCTTATTATTTTTCATTAACATTGCACCACTGATTCATTGTGAGATTTAATTGGACAATAATGCAGCAATGCGTTTCACAGATGGGGAAAAAATAATCTGATCTCAATTTAAATACAAAACCGACATTAAATAAATGGAAACGTAAAGCACCGACAATTGGTTTAACAAATGAGTTGTAGGTCTGTCACTTCTTTACATGCCTCACTTCAAGTGTGCACTCTTCAGCGATGGATCCAGTACGAGCAGTGAGGTCATCATGTGTCTTTCATCTGTGCTGCACGTTTGCAGCCCGGCTGTGTTCATTTCCCATCCGTTCACGGAGGAACGTGTTACTGTCACGTAGCCTGTAACTCCATTACGGTCAGCCCACCCGTCAATGCTAAAAGCATCGTTGCTAAGGTTGGATCGGCCGAAACACACCTACTCCCTGCACTTGGACCGGTACTTCTCTAGGGTTTTCGTCATACTTGTTCCTGGTTATGGTTATACACTTTGTTGTACGTCGCTCTGGATAAGAGCGTCTGCCAAATGCCTGTAATGTAATGTAATGTACTCCTGCTTGGTGTGCCATAAAATGTACTTTTAATTACGATACATGATGATGTGTATCATTGGTTCTGGCTTTTTGACCGTTTGATAGTTTTGTGTTGGGTTTGTTTAGCTTTGCTGTGGTGTGACCTGACGATGATGTCGTCTCCTCTCCGCTCCTCCAGGCCACGCAGCACAGCGCCCGCCTGCCCCACGCTGCAGGGCCAGATCCTGCAGTGCTACCGTGACAACCGCGACCAGACCCTGCGCTGCTCCGACCTGGCCAAGGAGTACATGCAGTGCATCGACGCTGCCAAGAAGGTGAGCCCCGCCCCCATGGCCACGAGCCAATGGCTTCACACAGAGGGGCACGGGCCCCGCCCACATAGCCACGGCCAATGGCTTCGCACAGAGGGGCACAGGCCCCGCCTACATAGCCACAGCCAATGGCTTCACACGAAGGGACACAGGCCCGCCCACATAGCCACGGCCAATGGCATTGTACAGGGGAGTACAATCCTGCCCACATTGCTACGGCCAATGGCCTCACTCAGAGGTGTATAGTTCCCGCCCACATTGCCCCGGCCAATGGCTTCACACAGAGGTGTATAGTTCCTGCCCACATTGCCATGGCCAATGGCATTGCGCAGGGGTATATAATCCCCGCCCACATTGCCATGGCAAATGGCATCGCACAGAGGAGTGCAGCCAGTTGTGAACTGCAGTCCTGGTTTGCTTTCTGCCATCAAAGTTGGCTGCATCAGCCGAAACACGACTACTCCTGCTAGGTGTGCCATAAAACTCACTCCAGAAAGCCCATCACCACAGCTGCCAGTGCTGCTGATTTTAGGAAATAACTTTTCAGCAAAAAAATTAAGATCCAGTATTCCAGTTTTTGAAGTGTCAATCCTTTTCACGGTGGCATTTTTGTAGCAATGTGGATTCAGTGTGTTTGCATTTTATAATTACTCCTCTACATGCTATTTTCCACTGATGGTGTCAGGTGCAACAATCCTGTATTCCAAAAAAGTAAAAGTATTCAAATGTGATGACGCAAACACAAAAACTTGCACGCCGAACGTAAAAGAGAAAGCGCCTAAAATCCAAAAAAGTGTCTTCAAAATTAGGTTTGATATGTCGCTCAATATTATCGCGTCAGACGACATTGTTTGCTGTCTCCAGGCAGTTGTCTTTCTATGAAATACGCTGTTGCCGGGTTTTCTCAGAAAAATAAGCATGGATGTCCTCCCAATTATAGCTTTTTTCAAATGGTATTTGGAGTGTGAAAACAAACTTTTGTGAATACCGGTCACCTCGCCAAATCCACCAAAAACAAACTAATTAAGGACAGACGCTTCAGTGAAGCTCTGCTGAATATATTAGCCATGGTGAGATAATGAGAGATAAAGCAGCCATTTTGGTTTTGGAGTAAACAGGCGTTGAAAGGGGATGTACGGCTGATAGGAGCACTGGACACTTCCGTGTAAAACGATGCTTTCCATGATCCGTTTCAGTAATGACCTCAGTTTACCTCAGCTTACATCTTCAGCTTCATTTTAGAAAAGTTTTTTTTTTTTTTTTTTGCCGAAAGTTAAAATGAGTTTGTTGTCCTTCAGTGTTATCTACCAAAGACATCTAAGTAATTATTTTTACTTTTCAGCATATCTGCCCTAACCTGCTACTGTCCAGATGTACAAATACTGGCCATTTACACTGATACCATCGCTGTGTGTGTACACACAAACACACTCACGCGCACGCCCACACTCACACACACACACACACACTTACACAAATACAAACACACACACACATAGACACACACACACTCACGGGCACGCCCACACTCACACAGAAACACACACACACACACACACACACATACACACACGCACTCACGCGCACACCCACCCTTACACATACACACTTACACAAATACAAACACACACACACACACACACACACATACAAACACACACACACACACACACATAGACACACACACACTCACGCACACGCCCACACTCACACATAAACACACACACACACACACACACACACACACTTACTCAAATACACATACATACACACTCACACACACAAACGTACACACACAAATGCACACACATGCACACACACACACACACATTGCATATTCAGTCACTCACGTTTGCTTGTATCCATTTTGTGAGCCTCCTCTCATTCGCCAGCAGCTGAAGAGCACCTGACGCCTTTATCACTGGAAATTCAGCAGCGCCGGGGTCCTGTAGCATCACCCCAGCCAGGTTCGGCTGGAGAAACGCTTTAAAAAGGGAAGGCAGCTGCTTAAAGCCTTAAAGCCCCACGCTCCTCCACGCTGCGGGGTTCAGATCCCAGGGGCCCCCTGAATGTCACCCGCGCTGACGCTCAGTCTCACCGCTCTGCGGTCTGCTTCCAAAGCCAAGCGCACAGCCATTACACTTTTTCATTATTGGCTCAGCATCGCATCGCACTTTCATTTTATCGCTGAAATAAATGTAAAAGTCTTGTGTACTGCATAAAATGAAAATAAGAGATAAAACACCTGTCTGAATCGTAATTGGTCAAAGTGAAGGGCTGAATACTAAAGAATCCTCAATCTGGTGAAAATCTAGCAAAGCTGTTCAGGTGTGTGTCTGTGGAGACATTGGTGGGGGGGCAGGGTCTGTCTTTGTTCAGTGAAAAATCTGCGGTTTTGCCTGTATATATGCAATCTCTCAGTGTTTTATTGCTTACTAACAAAGAGCAAATTCATTTTAGATTTTTTGCCTAGACAATTTCATTTGTGGTAGTTCAGTTTATATTCATAATTTGGGAAGAAATAATCTAAGTTAGTATTGTAAATGTCTTCTTTTGTTTAAGCTATTTTTCAAGTCTCTGTGGTGTTCGCTTCTGGAGTTATAAAGCTTTAAATAGGGTACCCCCTAAATGGGCAAAGATCGGCCAGATTTGGCATGCGAACGAAGAGGTTAAACTGTACTGCCCTGTAAGCCATGCAAAAACAGTGGCCCGTACGGGGATCGAACCCGCGACTTTGGCGTTATTAGCACCACGCTCTAACCAACTGAGCTAACCGGCCGGTGTGCACGTTAGGAACGTCTTTAAAGATGGAGGAGCTCAAATGATTTCCAGGTCAGGCGAGGACCAAGGAGCCGAACACAAATAAAATAAGGGAAGTATTTCCGGGTTTGGAGCCCTTCTCCTGCCAAATTGCTGGTGGGGACAGACACATGCTGGAGAGTCATTTTAGTGCTCATTTAACATCTGGGTCCCCAGGAGTCCGTTTCAGCTCAGGGAGCAGGAACTTTGTTATTGAATAAACTCAGGTGGGAAAACCTAGGATTCTCATACCTCATAGAACACCTGAGAAATACATGGCCAGAAGTATGTGGACGCCTGACATCCAACATCTCATCCAATATTATGGGCATTAATATGGAGTTGCTCCACCCTTTGCTGCTATAACATCTCTTCTCTTCTGGGAAGACGTTATACTTCATGTTGGAGCATTTCTATACGAATTTGCAGGCATATACACACACACACACACTCACGCACACAGACACACACTCATACACAGAAATACACACACACACACTCACACCTGCACACGCACACACACATACACACTCATACAGACACACACTCACAGACACACTCATACACACACATACACGCACACGCACTCACTCACACACACACACACATACACACATGCACTCACACCCGCACACACACATACACACTCACACAGACACAGACACCCACTCATACCCGCACACACACACACACACACACACACACACACACACAGAGGGAGACGGGGAGATGTATGTACAGGGCTGAGAGAAGGGAGGGAACAGAGATGGAGGGATGGGAGACGAGTCCCTCATCAGTCAGAGCTAATGAAGAAGAATGAGAGTCTTCTGTCTGTCGCCACGGCGGCAGCGTTCCGCCCGTCTCCACGGCAGCGCCGTTCAGCCAGCCTGTCAGAGAGCAGTAATTACCTCTCCTCACCTGGGCGTCTCCCTGCCTCTTTCCCTCTCTTTCCCTCTCTTTCCTCCTCCTCCCTTTCAAACACACTCTTTCTTTCCATTCCTCCTCCTCCCTTTCAAAAACACTCTTTCCTTCCCTCCCTCCTCCTCCCTTTCAAACACACTCTTTCCTTCCCTCCCTCCTCCTCCCTTTCAAAAACACTCTTTCTTTCCATTCCTCTTCCTCCCTTTCAAACACACTTTTTCCTTCCCTCCCTCCTCCTCCCTTTCAAACACACTCTTTCCTTCCCTCCCTCCTCCTCCCTTTCAAACACACTCTTTCTTTCCATTCCTCTTCCTCCCTTTCAAACAGACTCTTTCCTTCCCTCCCTCCTCCTCCCTTTCAAACACACGCTTTTCTTCCCTCCCTCCTCCTCCCTTTCAAACACACTCTTTCTTTCCATTCCTCTTCCTCCCTTTCAGACACTCTTTCTCTCTCTCCTATCTCTCTCTCCCTGTCTGTCTCTGTTTCCCTTCTCTCCCTCTCCCTCTTTCCTTCTCTCTGTCTCTTTACCCTGCATCTCTCTCTGTCTCTCCCTCTTTCTCTCTCTGTTTCTCTCTCTGCCTTTCACGGACTATTCCCATTTTTTAATTTTTAACTTTCACCAGCCCCCTCTGTTCTCTATCTCTACCTTTCGCTCGCTTTCCGTCTCTTCCTTTCTGCCCCTCTTCCTTTCAGTGCTCCTTTATTCCTCCCTGTCTCCTCTCTCTTTTCTGTCCCGCTCCATTCATCTCTCTCCTGCAGCTCCTCCCTACCTCTGTTGAATTTCAGTTGGACTTCACTGGCACCATATTTTTTTTGCTCTGCATTTTTGTGAGCCTAACAAGTAATAACAGCACATGACATCACTGGAGCGGTGCTGGATAAGATAACTTATAAAATGTAATGGAAATGAAAAATAAGGTGAAGATTAGTATTGTGTGGGGGGAATAAGCTCTGAATAAATAAATAAAAATCGTGATAATGACAAAAGTTAACATTTACTTTTCTTAGCTATGTTTTAGCCGAAATGAGCTGCAAATTTGACTAATAATTTCTTCTGGTCTGAACATTCTTATCTGTTTCTGTTTCACTTTGTCTCTCTATCTCTCCCTCCTTCCTTCTCCCTCTCCCTCTCCCTCGCTCTCTCTCCCCTTTTTCTCCTAGTGTTTATGTGCTTTGAGGTCTAGCAGCAAACAGTCCGCCCCCATTTTTCTGAAAGTGTCACTGTGCTGGGTGAGAGAGAGGGAGGGAGCGAGAGAAGGAGGTGCTGGGCGAGAGGGGGGGAGCGAGAGAAGGAGGTGCTGGGCGAGAGGGGGGGAGCGAGAGAAGGAGGTGCTGGGTGAGAGAGAGGGAGGGAGGGAGCGAGAGAAGGAGGTGCTGGGTGAGAGAGAGAGAGGGAGGGAGAGAGAGAAGGAGGTGCTGGGTGAGAGAGAGGGAGGGAGCGAGCGAGAGAAGGAGGTGCCGGGTGAGAGAGAGAGAGGGAGGGAGGGAGCGAGAGAAGGAGGTGCTGGGTGAGAGAGAGGGAGGGAGGGGGCGAGAGAAGGAGGTGATGGGTGAGAGAGAGGGAGGGAGGGGGCGAGAGAAGGAGGTGCTGGGTGAGAGAGAGGGAGGGAGGGAGCGAGAGAAGGAGGTGCTGGGCGAGAGAGAGGGAGCGAGAGAAGGAGGTGCTGGGTGAGAGAGAGGGAGGGAGCGAGAGAAGGAGGTGCTGGGCGAGAGAGAGGGAGGGAGCGAGAGAGGAACGAACAGAGTCACAGGTGATTACCCGTGGACGATGTTGGGGTTTCTCTAGCCCGTGTTTGTGTTCAGGCTCACACCCCAGCAAACTACATCCCTGTTATGCACTCACGTATGTTTTTACTGTGTGAGCGCTAGCCTCTGTGCTCTGGTTCAGTAGCCGCAGCTGTGGGTTCAGAGCTGGCTTGGTGGGCTGGGGGTGTATCGTCCTCAGACGCGTTTTGGGGATCTTTACGAGCGGCACGCTTTCCGATCCAGGACGTCCCACCCATGCACCGCGGTCAGCGAGAAGGGCCAGAACATGGGTACGACTCCAAGCCCATCGCTTGTTACATCTTTATTCCCCAAACGCAGGTGTTTGACTTCCGTCACCAGGGATAGGGACGTTCAGCATGGTCATTTTTCCTGTCAGTCAGTCAATCGATAAATCAAGCAATCAATCAGTCAGTCAATAAATCAATAAATCAATCAACCAGTCACTTATTCAGTCAGTTGGGTGTGCATAACATGCCCCCTGTTCCAGACAGCAGCTGAATTAACAGCTCTTTATATGCTGTAAATGGCTGATACTATTCTATCTAAACTCTACACATACACATAGCTGCCCAGGGCTGTGCTTGTTCTAGGTGTCATTGTTCAGGGAGGGATTTTTGCTGGAGTGGGGCTTATGAGAGATAGATACAGGAAGGTGACAGGTGGGATATCCTCTGCTGAACCAAGTGTGAATTCAAAGTTGGCTGTGGCCAGCAGCACAAGAACTCCCGCTCTTTCTCCCGCGTCCACTAGGGGAGCCCTAGAGCCGTGCCAGGGAGCCTATCGCACGTCAGCGCCTGATCCCCTCTGGAGTTTCAGAGCCCGGTGACCGCAGGCCGCGAAATCCGAGAACCTTCCGGCACTGAGCGCGTTCTTCTGCTGCCCCCTGTCTGTCCTGTGCACACTTCCCCCCCTTAATTCAGAAAAATAAGTAAATATAAAAGGATGTAATTAGCGGGGTCTTTGGGACCGTGCTCTAGCACGACTTTAATAGGATTTTTTAAAAGTTCAGTCTCTGCGCTCTGTCCCCCCGTCACGGTCGGGGGGATTATTTAAACGTTCGTGGTCGTTTGGCCCTGAGAGATTAGCCTCTCTGGGGACGGAGGCATGCCGGCGGCGGGCCGGCGCCGGGCCGATCGGCTGACTCCACCGGTCCGCGGCTTCTCAGCCGGCTGCTGGCCCGGCGATGGGCCCCCCGATGTTCTAAGATGTTCATCGCCTCCCCCCCCTGCTGCTGGGGTCGGGCCCAGAGGGATTGGGAGGGGGCGGTGGTCATTTTTAAGTGAAGCTACCCCATCTTGGCCTCTCGGGATCCTTTGACCTTGAACAGGGGTCCTCAAACTTGGTTCCGGGGCCCCCTTTGTGTGTGTTGGATTTTTCGCCTTAAGCCAGTCCCCTGATGAAGGACGTTTGCTGAGAAGTTCAATGATTTCCTTCCTCAGACTTATTAAGAGAGTGCGAGATTGGCTCATCGCTGATACTTTCTAAAGCTTGTTAGCTCCCGGGTGTGAATGAAAGCCAGTCATCTCTCTCCTCCTCTGCCCTGGAGCTCCATACAGGACGTGTGTGCGTCGAGGTCACTGTTCACACATCCTCTCCCAACATCACAGAACAGCGCAGAGAATAAACACAACTCCTGATTTAATATATTCTCTCTCTGCCTTCCTCCTCTCTCTCTTCCTAATTCTCTCTACCACTCGCTCTCTCTCTCTCTCTCTCCCTAATTCTCTCTAACACTCGCTCTCTCTCTCTCTCTCTCCGATTCTTTCTCGCACACTCTCTCTCTCTCTCTCTCCCCCTCTCCCCCTCCCTCTCTCCCCTTTGTACAGGGTGCTAATCTATCCATGAAGGACACGTTCAGAATCTATCACTCTTTGTGAGAGAATTGCAGTTTTAAGTCGAGCGCTGCCTGTAAGCACATTTCCCAGCCCCGGCGTTTCAAACACTTATTTTTTATGAACTCATAAATTCCTTTGATTATATTTATGGTGCTCTTTTTCATCCGGGCTCCTTTTTGGGGGAAGGGGAGGGGGTTGGGGATGAATAGTATGGTGTGTGGGTTAGCCCCCCCCCTCTCCTGGTCAGAAACATGCAAGGGATTCTGGGGGATGTGCAGCAATACAGAGTCCCCCCCCCCTTTCCGTCATGCAAACAGTGACTCAAGCAGAGCAGGCGCTGGGGATAGAGTAGGGACTGGTAATGTTGGGGTACCCAGGTGTGATACAGAAAGGTGCCTTCAATGGGATGGAGAAAAACCCATGTCACCTCCACTGAAAAACTGTGCTGTTTGTGTGTGGCGGTTACATTTTTTTAACATTTTTATTTGACAGTGACGCTCTAATCAACATTTCACAGATGCAGCTCCAGTGTAAATTATGACTGCGGTTTTAATATATTAATTAGTACAGTCTAATTAGCGGTCTCATCGTCAAAAATGGAATAAGTCATTATAACGTAATTACAGGCATTAAAAAGGGCTTAACTGAAAAGGTGAAGACCTTCCAGTACTCAAACGGTTAAAGGCAGTCAGCTAGTCCCAGGCCGTTTGAGTAAACGGGGCTGTTTTTCCGTAGCGTGTGTGTAAGCGTGCCACGTCTGGCTCGGAGTAACGCTCCCACGGTAACGTTTCCCAGAATGCACGTAAACGTCGGCTCAAACCAGCTCCGAAGGGTCCTCCGCGGAGCCGGCTCTCGGGACCCGCACCGCCGCGTCGAAAACAGCCCGACCGCCGCGGCGGTTTTACTTCCGACATAGCTCAGGAGGTAAGACCGATTGTCTGGCAGTCGGAGGGTTGCCGGTTCAAACCCCGCCCTGGGCATGTCGAAGTGTCCTTGAGCAAGACACCTAACCCCTAACAGCTCTGGCGAATGAGAGGCATCAATTGTAAAGCGCTTTGGATAAAAGCGCTATATAAATGCAGTCCATTTACCATTTACCATTTACCATTTACTTCCTGTTGGGTTCGTTCCGTTTGCGTCGCGCGGTTCCGTCTGAAAGAGCGCTAACGCCGGGCGCTAGCGACCGTGTCGCATACCGGCGCTTACGTCCGTCCGACGCGCTTCGCGTGACCTCTCCTCACAATCTTGGGCGAAAAATGCTTTCTTTATATTTTGTTAAGAAAGTTCTGAGCGATTTGAATGCAAACATTTGAATATCCTCCTTTAAAAGCAGCCGGTTTTTTTTTTTGTCGCTATTGACTTCAGGAGTAATATACAAAAGGTATGAAAATATGACCTGCGGAATCGCTGTCTGAATGCCGTTCGTCCACGAGGCGAAGAACAGAAACCTGTGACGGACATTCCAGCGCAGAAGCTTTGTGATGGCGGATAAAAATGCTTGGCCTTGGTTACCAGATCCATTGTGAGTGCTTAATTCATTCCTTTAGGAACGACTGCGTGCTCTACCGGTGAAGAGTCACGCTCGTGTCTGACTGCAGATGGATAAGCTCTGTGTGTTACGACATGTGACGGCCTACAGTACAGTATCATTCGCCATTAAGAGACTGTCCAGGCAACCTGACTCAAAATCGGCCGAGATGTTTATCTGTCCGAAACGCGACCCCTGCAGCGGTCAGTGTCCTGGGTTGAGACCCCTTTAAAGCTCGGACGGGGGCAGGGAACGCGTTCTGGGTCACTGAGGCAGTAAATGAAACGAGTTCGGTGTGGAGTCCGGTTGCTCCACCCTGAGGTGGGGTCCAGGTGTCGTGCCCCTGAACAGCGTGTTTAACCTAGATGACTACAGCACTGTGTGGTGTTAAAAACCAGCCCAGTTTCAGGGGCTGCGTAATGTAGCTGTGTGCTAAACAAAGCCTCTTCCCGTCAGTGCAGCAGGGCCTACGGACCTGAGTCTGGGCTCGGACATCAGCTCACTGTGTCTGCGGTGATGGCTCATAATTGCTTTTGTCCTGCCAGCGGTCGTGTGAGTTTCATTTGGCAAGTGTTTCTAGAGTAACCGCTGCCAACAAGGGTGTAAAATAGTCACTGGCTCTCCTGTAGTACTGTGTGGACTACAGGGTGTAAAATAGTCACTGGCTCTCCTGTAATACTGCGTGGACTACAGGGTGTAAAATAGTCACTGGCTCTCCTGTAGTACTGTGTGGACTACAGGGTGTAAAATAGTCACTGGCTCTCCTGTAGTACTGTGTGGACTGTAGTGTGTAAAATAGCCACTGGCTCTCCTGTAGTACTGTGTGGACTGTAGGTTGTAAAATAGTCACTGGCTCTCCTGTAGTACTGTGTGGACTACAGGGTGTAAAATAGTCACTGGCTCTCCTGTAGTACTGTGTGGACTGTAGGTTGTAAAATAGTCATTGGCTTTCCTGTAGTACCTGTAGTACTATTATTGTTATAATTATCAATATTATATTTTTCAAATGCAATGCAGAAAAGTGTCATTCTCTGCAGCACACGCTGTCCATGGTTCTGAAAGAGGAGAATAGTGCCATAGATGGGAGATTCTGTGCACAAAGGCCTGGATTCCAACAGCATTTTATTCTTAACTTTGAATCAATATTTACTGAACCCGTTTATTTTCTTCTTCACAAACACAGTCCGGCTCGCTCAGCTATCACCATGGTAATCTTAAGAAACGGCGTGTGCACTGAAACAGTTTATTCATCTTTATCACGTTCTGTAACAGCACTGGCTGTTTTCTGCTTCAGAGCTGTGGCTGGGGTCCGTATCCCAGAATGCCGAGTGCCCACGTCCCCCTCCCGGCTCTCCTCCCTCCCCTCTCTCTCTCTGGTGCTGATCAGAAGGTCAAAGGGCAGGCATGTTCCACCAGTGCTAGATACTCGTGGCTGACAGCTCTTTCCACCCCTGCCCCCCCCCCCCCCAAAAAAAATCTCTCTGGACGCAGTGTTCGACGGCATACGAGACCCGCTCAGCTCACGGAACCCTGGGCTCGGGCCAAACGTCGTCTGCCCCGCGAGGCCTCGGTGGGCCGCCGCACCGCCATCCTCCACACTTCTGCTCTCCGCGTCTCCCAGACAACGCCGCACGCAACAGAGAAAATATTTACCAAATACATTCACGTGATGCTTTTTTAATACGCTATCCTTCCCACTGCACTGTAACGCCTGACTGTGCATGTCTAAGGGGATATGAGTGCCCTTGCTGTGAAATCCTAATCTACCACATCGCCCCCTGCTGCTTCTACTCATTAACGCCATTCAGAGCAATTTCACAGCCAGTATGTGCAAGTTCGCTATTGGAGTCTGGGCTTGTCTCTTAGCGACGTGGCGGGTGGTGATGGAAGATGGCTGCCCTGCCTTTATTGGAACGTTGGGGCCCAAATGATTGTGCCAGAATCCGGTCAGAACAGAACCAAAACCCACCCAGCCCGACGGGAACAAAGACCAAAAAACAAGGTGGCAGTGTAGCATAGAGGTTCGAGAACTGGGCTGGTTGCTGGTTTGAATCCCAGGTGGGACACAGCTCTTGTACCCATGATGAATGAGCTTGGTCTGAATTGCTTTAGAAAATATCAATTTTACACAAGTTTCATATGTAAAATGTCTGTTGAATTGCTAAATCCAAATGCAGTGTGATGAATCAGATCTGAATTCGTGAGAGAAACATGCTAAACCAGATTCCCTCTTTCAGCCCAGACTCTCCATCACTATCAGCTCTACAAGGTTACAGTATGTGTCATTGGCATCCTGTTAAAAATCCTGCGATATGATTGGTTCGAAAAAGTGTTAGCCAGCATTATAGTATAGGTCAGTGGATGAGCGGAGTAAAATCGTTCGGGTTTGATCTCACTTACATGAGATCATGATTCGTTAGTAGTTAATTACCTGACCTTTGGGTTATTAGCTAATCAAACCCATAGGTTTATTAACTAATCAAATTCATTGCTGTATTGGCTAATTGAATCTATTGGTTTATTACCCAAAAAAATCCATTGGCTTATTATCTAATCAAAGTTTGATTGGTTATGGCACATTTGGGTGAGTACAATAATAATAATAATAATGATGATAGTAATTCCTTTCATTTATATAGCGTGTTTTTCAGTGATAAGGGGGAAAATCTCCTCAACCACCACAGCAGCAGCAGCACACTCAACTCATATCAGCCAATTAAAATGGAGGATGATGACCCTTGTAGAAAGTGCCGTGGGATCATTGATGACCACACAGGTTTCACGTCTCATCTGAAAGACGGTGTCTCCTAAAGCACAGTGTCCCTGTCACTGCACTGGGGCATGGGGGTTTATTTGGCTACAGGGACGATGACCTCTTATAGCTGACCCTCACCACTTCCAGCAGTATCGGAAACCAATATGTACTGTAGCCAATAAGATGAACATTAATTAACCCGCACAAGTGTCCTATTGGTGAACTGTTTAACATGACTTTACTAGCCCTTGGCTTTAGCTGTATCCTCAAACCCTTTTGCCACTACATTCTCAGTCTCCCTCTTGCACCTGTGTGCCACTTAATGTTATGTTGTAGGTTGATGTGTTTATTACTTCTGAGTAAGCGATGTATTAATGGGTACTATCGGTTGTGAGCCTAATGACTTGGCACCAGCTCTTCCTTGTCTAAACCCATTTGTGTGCACTCATAGTCACTCTGAATAAGAGCATCTGCTCAAAGCCTGAATGTGGATGTAGTGTGGAATGTGTGTGAATGGCAGGTTATAAGCAATGGGTTATAAGCAATGTGTTATAAGCGATTCCTCAGCGGTGCCACTATTTGATAGTCTACAAAATCCATTAGGTTGTAATGTCGTAAGGTTTTACTGGTAAAATTTTAAGATGCTACAGCTCTTAATCTTGTTCATCTGGTAACAGATAAACAATTGTTGAAGCAATCATACTAAAGTTTACTCATAAACCTTACATTATAGTTAATTATCAATTACAGTACAAAACGAAATGATATCTCAACAAAAACATGGTTTCAACATCCAAACGATGCCAGGTTACGCACGCAAAGCAGTGTCATTAATTAAAGCATGACAAATCTAGGCCCGCCATTAAATGTGGACATGTGAAGTTGTATCTGAAATCTGAGGTCTTTACATGAGATCAGAAGGTACAGAAATGAATGCTCTTAAAGGCTGAGAATCTGTGGTCATTGTAGTCATTTCCGTAGGGAACCCTGAAGAGTGCCAAACTCATTGTTGTAATAGGTATAGGGCGTGATCCGCCAAGCCGTAGCTTGGCAGATGGCATACCTTGCCATGCCAATGTAATTTGTGTACTCAATTCAGTTTCATTATTTGTAGATCACTTTTTACAGAAAAAAAGAGTAAAAGAACCTTACCAGAAAAACAGGAGATGAGAAACATTGTGCAAAACTGAGCCTGAATCCTCAAGAAAACCTACAGTTGAGGTAAAAAAATTAAAATAAAATAAAAAACCTCACAGGTAGATTCTGGTAGCAGCTGGTCTGGAGACATGGAGGCAGTACCAGTCCCTTTAATCCTGTCTGTTCTGTACTCAGCCCAGCCTTCCTGAGCCCAGGTTAAGCCCTTCATCCTGGGCTCTGTACGGGCAGCCTGCTATCTCAGCTTCTGTGGATGACTGCTTTATAGCTTTACGCTCATATTTTGTAAAGAGCACAGCAGCCTTGGAAAATGTTTTCATTAGTTAATTGGGACATGGAGCTGCGGGAGGGCCTGTGTTCTGACAAGTTGGCGTTCTGGCAAATCTCATTTCTGGTAAATTGCTGTTCTGGTAAATCTCAGTTCTGGTAAATCACCTGGTAAATTGCCATTCTGGTAAATCGCCCTTCCGGCAAATTGCTGTTTTGGTAAATTGCCATTCTGATAAAAATCTGCGCTGTGGTAAATCACTGTTTCGGTAAATCGCCGCTCTGGGAAATTGCCATTCTTCGCACCTGTTCTGTGTCTGTCTCACACCGCATCCTGCGTTGGTGAGCGGGTGAGATGCAGTCCACTGTCCATCCATCCATCCATTATCCATACCCGCTTATCCTGGGCAGGTACAAGGGGGGTGCTGGAGCCTATCCCAGGGTGCATTGGGCAAGAGGCAGGAATACCCCCTGGACAGGCCGCCAATCCGTTGCAGGGCTGCAGTCTTCTAAGATTTTGTTATGGGAAAAAAGCTACACAGGGAGCTCTTGGTCTCAATATCAGAGTTTTGCTTCTTCCACCTCCCCCCCCCCCCCTTCCCGCCCCCCCCCACCCCCCCCCTCGTTCTTTCACCTTGAGGACCGATGCGTTACCATGGTATCTCTCTACACGTTATTCTTCTGAGTACTGTATGTTCCTGACATTGCAGCTTTTTAAAATAGCTTTTTTTGTTGTTTTTGTACAGTTTCTCACTGTTGCGTCTGAATGTGTGAACACATTCTGTGTGTGTTACTGTGTTTAAATGGGTGAAAAAGTACTGCGTGTTTGTAATGGAGAGGCAATGAATGTTGAAGTTGAACATTTGTGTGTCTGTATGTGCATGTGTGTGTGTGTGTGTGTGTGCATGACAATGTTACTGTTTGTGAGACTGTTTTTGCTTGTGTATGAGAGACGTGCAAGGACTCCTCTTCCAACTGCATCACGCACATGCACACACACGAGCACATGAAACATACATATACAAACACACACGCACGCAAGCACATACAACACACACCCACATAAATGCATGCACTCAAAAACATATAAAACACATACTGTACATACAACACACATACACATAAATGCATGCACTCAAAAACATATAAAACACATACTGTACATACAACACACATACACATAAATGCATACTATACACGCGTACATACACCCACACACGCACACACACACCCAGAGACCCCCCCCCCACACACACACACAGACACCCACACACACACACAGACACCCACACACATACACACACACACGCACACACACAGACACCCACACACAACACACACACACACGCACATACACACCTACCAACACACACACACACACGCACACACACAGACACACACATACACACCTACCCACACACACACACACACACACACACACGCGCGCGCACACACACACACACACACACACACACACACACGCAGCTCGCTGATGAGTGGACACTGCGTTTCTTCATCTTAATTGAGTTGGGAGGCAGGGCCTTGGCACCTCTGGACGGTGTGTTTATTAAGAGCCTCAGACAACGGCTGATTCAGCTGTAATCAGATCCGGCGCGCGAGAGCCCAGATTAAACAGATAGCTCCGATTTGGGTGCCGGGAAACAGCTCACATTAGTTTGGTAAAGACTTCAATCTCCTGGGCTGTGATTGGTGTTCGCAGCCACCAGCAGCGAGCAGGTAAATTTGAATAATGAGTCAGCGCTCTTGTGTGGAGAATACGTACGTACACAAACATCCCACACATTACATGCACGTATGTATGCAGGCACACATACACACGCACATACGTGTCCTGCACACATTTGCACGTGCATAGAAACATGGACACACACATATGCAGACCATTCTGAAACTGTGTACAGTTTGTCTTTCCATCTTAAATAGATCTGAAAATCCTTCTGCAGATTTCTGTATGCCTGAACTTCACTTTAGGTTGATGTCAGAGCACCACACTGCCTCCAGCATGAGTCTTTTAGGTTTATTTTTAAAAGTTTGGTGTAAGACTGTGGAAGCAATGCAGAAGCCGGTCCGTTGTCTACAGATATTATCACACGTTTCTCATTATTAAAGTAAGATAGTGAGGAAAAAAGAATCGCTTGTTTCAGGAACTGCCTGCTGCGTAATCAAAGGTTTTTTTTTTTTTTTCAAACACATAGTGGGAAATTTCTGTTAAATGACACTGTTGGTGTCAGACCTGCGAATGAATCCTCTTCTGATTGGCTGGTCCGCGCGAGGGCAGCGGTTAGCTGCAGCGTTAGCTTAGCGTCCCTGTCGCCTCGTCGCGGTTTCCTGTTCTGCAGTGGGCGGCGGCGGGCTCTGCTGCCCTGCCCTGGCTTAGCGGCGGCACGGCGCCGAGCCAAAGATAATTATTTACCCCCGGAGGTCCCGACGGACCCGCGCGGCCCGCCGGCCAGATGCCAGCGGCCGGCTTCGCGGCGGAGGCCGAAGACGGCGCGGCTTCAGACCGGACCGAACCGGCCCTGACCGGCCTGACGTCGATCGGTCTTTGACGTGACCGCGTTTATGATCACTCTAGGCATTAGCGATGCTAGCTCTGAGCTGTCCGCGCTCCTCAGAATATGTGAATGTGTAAGTAAGAGATCCTTATCCCTGTGAATGGGAGCTTATTTTAACTGGTCACTTGTAGGTCGGGATAATGTCTGCACGCCTCTCTCTTGCTCTACTGTGAATTTCCACAGTAGGTGGAAGATGGAGGCTGAGAATGTAGTGCTTCAAGTAGAAAGTTTGGGGATGCAGTTTTAGAGGTAGCATAGGTTGTGCTGGTGAAGCCATGAAAAACAGTTGGGGCTTTACTAAGACTAACATGTGCAAAAGCTTTTAGCACATGAAATATCAGTAAGGTGACCAATGATTGGTCAAGGTCTTAGCTTTGCACCAATCATTGGTTCTGTTATTAGTTTTGTTTGTGCTAAAAGGGTTTGCACATGCTAAAGGTCTTAGTAAATCAGGCCCTTAGGGTTTGGCAGTAGGTGAGCTGAGGTGACGCGTTTTGTTCAGCCTGGCGGGGCTGGGACCGCCGGCAGGGTCCGGATTCATCCGGCAGGGCCGTCGGCACCGGCTGGATCCGGATTCGGCGATAACGGGGAACAGCTCACCCGCACGCGTTCCATGGAGCCCGACGAACATTCTTTTAGGATTTGTTCCTTTAATTTTTCCTTTCTTCACTTTCTTTTCTTTTTTCGGGCTCCTCGAGAACCTCTGCCTCTAACCCGCATGCAATTTAGACAGGATAAAGGCGGGGAGCTGGCTCGCAACCAGGGGGTTGCGAGGTCAAGTCCCAGACGAGGCAACACCGATGCATCCTTGAACAAAGTTCTTACCTCGTGCCCCAAAAGTGCCCCCCCCCCACCACCCACCCAAACCTGCAGAAACAGATAGTCAGTAAAAGAGTTATGTAAGCTGTGCCCAGCTAAGGACGCTGTGGAGAAAGTGATTGACAAGGTGAACCGGAGTGGGGTCAGAGCGCTGTAAGCTGATTGGCGCGCCCAGCAGGAAGTACGTGAGGTGGCTGATGAAGAGATTTTCAAGTTCAAACAGAGCTTGGGAGGACTTCTGATTGGCACAGAGAAATCCATGCCTCCAATTGCGACTCTAGATTGGAGTTATCGGAAAACAGCTTCTCAGCATCTGAAAATGTAACTCAACCAGCTAACGCATTTCGAATTTTTTACATCCTTTGTGCAACTTCATTAAAACTTAAATTAAAGGTTTTTAAATGTGTGTGTGGGCGCAGGTGTGTGTATGTGAGAGAGAGAGTATATGTGTTCGGTGCTTTCCGTTCAGCACTTTCATTAATGTTATGTGTCTTTGGCATGTTCAAATACAGCTTTTATATTGAGTTAGCACTAGCTTAGTTAAAAATAGCCTCTCCCTTATTAAAGCTTCGAGCTAAGCAAATATTTAACCTGAGGGTATATCGGGGAATTGTGGGAATGAGTTTTTGCAGGGAATCATGGGTAATAACCGCTTGTTTTTTTTTTTTCTTCTTCCTTCCCTTGCAGAACCTGCTGGTGAACCACGGCTGAGGCGGAGAGCCGCCCCGCTGTCCACCCGCTCAGCCGCGACCGCGACCGCCAACCTTTTCTTAACCGGGGGACCGCGGGACGACGGTCGAAAAGCGGCGTGCCTTCCCCGTATGGTTTTAACGTATTTATCCTGCTTCATTTCTTAAGAGTCACACTACGGAGCGCGCCCGCGCGGACCAGCGGGCCGAAGACGACCGACCGCCGGTCCTGGGTTCACCCCGGAAGCTTCTGCCGCTGAACTCAGGAGAGACACCCTGAACTCCCGAAATCAGGGGCACGCGGTCAAGGGCCGACAGAAATCCACAAAAAAACTGTTTAATTTCACACGATCGTTGCTTTCATGAACCTTTATTTTGACAGTGCGTTTCCCACATAGCGTAAACATTCGCGGGATATAAAAATAGCCAAATGATGCACGTGGATCAGAAGGCACGGGCTAGCTCACACACGCCCCTAAAGGCTTTCTCTGTGGGATTTCCTGACCGATTCGCACGCGATTTGCGCTCTGACGCCTTGCACTCTGTCTCCCCTGACCGCGCGCTCCTGTATAACGGTATAACCCTAAGGCTGCATTGTACTCGTAACGGCAATAAAGCTCCCTCCTGAGGGTCTCTTTCACCACCGTCTGCCGTGTCTGTCTTTCAGCCCTGGCTGCGAACGTTCTCACGAACCTGAGGTGCGCACGCTTGTCGGAAAAGCACGCGTTTAGGTAGAGATTCTCTCTGTACAGAGATGCACCCGGCACTTCAAACTTCAACATCCCTGTTAAATGCACACATGCGCGGAACCAGAATCTATAGGTCACTTTTTTTTTCTTTTTTTCTTTTTTTTTAATGATATGCTGTGTTGTAATCTGAATTTTATTTAGTGTGTTAAAATGGCCGTTGTGTTACGTGGAGATTTGTCAGCAAATTAATTGAATTTAAGTTCATTGTTCTGAATTGACAGAGTCAAAATGGAATTAACTCCAGCCAAATCCATCACCTGTCCCGACAGCGCGTGTTGCCGTGGGAACGCATGGCACTGGTTTAAAGGTGCGGCAGAACTTTCTCAGGAGGTAACCCTCACAAATATTCTCAGAGAAGCTGTGCGTCAAACTGACTAGAGGGTTAGGCTCCGCCCCCTCCTCAGCCGAGGTGCTTTTCTGCGTCTCAAACGCTACGCTGCACCGAACAGACTAGAGCATTAGGCTCCGCCCCCTCCTCAGCTGAGGTGCTTTTCTGCATCTCAAACGCTACGCCGCGCGGAACAGACCGGAGGGGTTAGGCTCCGCCCCCTGCTCAGCCGAGGTGCTTTTCTGCATCTCAAACGCTACGCTGCACCGAACAGACCGGAGGGGTTAGGCTCCGCCCCCTCCTCAGCCGAGGTGCTTTTCTGCATCTCAAACGCTACGCCGCGCCGAACAGACCGGAGGGGTTAGGCTCCGCCCCCTCCTCTAAGCTAAGGTGCTTTTCTGCATTTCCAATGCTACGCCGCGCGGAACAGACTAGAGCATTAGGCTCCGCCCCCTCCTCAGCCGAGGTGCTTTTCTGCATCTCAAACGCTACGCTGCACCGAACAGACCGGAGGGTTAGGCTCCGCCCCCTCCTCTAAGCTGAGGTGCTTTTCTGCATTTCCAATGCTACGCCGCGCAGAACAGACCGGAGGGTTAGGCTCCGCCCCCTCCTCTAAGCTGAGGTGCTTTTCTGCATCTCAAACGCTACGCCGCGCGGAACAGACCGGAGGGGTTAGGCTCCGCCCCCTCCTCTAAGCTAAGGTGCTTTTCTGCATCTCAAACGCTACGCCGCGCCGAACAGCCCGGAGGGTTAGGCTCCGCCCCCTCCTCTAAGCTAAGGTGCTTTTCTGCATTTCCAATGCTACGCCGCGCGGAACAGACCGGAGGGGTTAGGCTCCGCCCCCTCCTCTAAGCTGAGGTGCTTTTCTGCATCTCAAACGCTACGCTGCACCGAACAGACCGGAGGGTTAGGCTCCGCCCCCTCCTCTAAGCTGAGGTGCTTTTCTGCATCTCAAACGCTACGCCGCGCGGAACAGACCGGAGCGTTAGGCTCCGCCCCCTCCTCTAAGCTGAGGTGCTTTTCTGCATCTCAAACGCTACGCCGCGCGGAACAGACCGGAGGGGTTAGGCTCCGCCCCCTCCTCTAAGCTAAGGTGCTTTTCTGCATCTCAAACGCTACGCCGCGCGGAACAGACCGGAGGGGTTAGGCTCCGCCCCCTCCTCTAAGCTAAGGTGCTTTTCTGAGTTTCCAATGCTACGCCGCGCGGAACAGACCGGAGGGTTAGGCTCCGCCCCCTCCTCTAAGCTGAGGTGCTTTTCTGCATCTCAAACGCTACGCTGCACCGAACAGACCGGAGGGTTAGGCTCCGCCCCCTCCTCTAAGCTGAGGTGCTTTTCTGCATCTCAAACGCTACGCTGCACCGAACAGACCGGAGGGTTAGGCTCCGCCCCCTCCTCTAAGCTGAGGTGCTTTTCTGCATCTCAAACGCTACGCTGCACCGAACAGACCGGAGGGTTAGGCTCCGCCCCCTCCTCTAAGCTGAGGTGCTTTTCTGCATCTCAAACGCTACGCTGCACCGAACAGACCGGAGGGTTAGGCTCCGCCCCCTCCTCTAAGCTGAGGTGCTTTTCTGCATCTCAAACGCTACGCTGCATCGAACAGACCGGAGGGTTAGGCTCCGCCCCCTCCTCTAAGCTGAGGTGCTTTTCTGCATTTCCAATGCTACGCCGCGCAGAACAGACCGGAGGGTTAGGCTCCGCCCCCTCCTCTAAGCTAAGGTGCTTTTCTGCATTTCCAATGCTACGCCGCGCGGAACAGACCGGAGGGTTAGGCTCCGCCCCCTCCTCTAAGCTAAGGTGCTTTTCTGCATCTCAAACGCTACGCTGCACCGAACAGACCGGAGGGTTAGGCTCCGCCCCCTCCACAGCTGAGGTGCTTTTCTGCATCTCAAACGCTACGCTGCACCGAACAGACCGGAGGGTTAGGCTCCGCCCCCTCCTCTAAGCTGAGGTGCTTTTCTGCATCTCAAACGCTACGCCGCGCGGAACAGACCGGAGCGTTAGGCTCCGCCCCCTCCTCTAAGCTGAGGTGCTTTTCTGCATCTCAAACGCTACGCCGCGCGGAACAGACCGGAGCGTTAGGCTCCGCCCCCTCCTCTAAGCTGAGGTGCTTTTCTGCATCTCAAACGCTACGCCGCGCGGAACAGACCGGAGCGTTAGGCTCCGCCCCCTCCTCTAAGCTGAGGTGCTTTTCTGCATCTCAAACGCTACGCCGCGCGGAACAGACCGGAGGGGTTAGGCTCCGCCCCCTCCTCTAAGCTAAGGTGCTTTTCTGCATCTCAAACGCTACGCCGCGCGGAACAGACCGGAGGGGTTAGGCTCCGCCCCCTCCTCTAAGCTAAGGTGCTTTTCTGAGTTTCCAATGCTACGCCGCGCGGAACAGACCGGAGGGTTAGGCTCCGCCCCCTCCTCTAAGCTGAGGTGCTTTTCCAGTCAGATAAACACTCTCCCTGGCGTTTGAGCTCCTGCCCTGCGGGGATAACCAATCACAATCCCCGCTTCCTGCCCGCTTATCGCACAGCCTCGATTATTGCTTTCAGGCAGCATGAAGAGCGGGGCCTGTAGTCTCACAGGACGTGAGCCCCTCTGAGGCTGCGAGGGGTGGGGGTGGGGGGGCGGGGGGGCGGAGGGGGGGGGGGCGGGCTTATCAAACGCTGGGGCTGAAATGGCAGGCAGCAGAACATGCGGCTTAGTCATCCCGTAATCTGATGTTTCTGGAGAGCACTAAAACTGCGAGAGGAACGTGTGGAAGAATTTTTTTTTTTGGACGTGAGCTGAAATAGGATTCTGTTTTAGGCTGGAGTTAAATTTATTTGCTCTTGCCAATCATGCGATGGCGGAAGGACGTCAGCCTTCGTTGTTTACAATCAGCATGTGAATGAACAAATGCACTAAGCTGGTTTGGATGGATGGAATGCCCTCTTAAGGACTGGAGTTAAACTGCAGACACAGCGCCCCTGCCAGGACTGGAGTTAAATCTGCAGATGCTGTGGCCACCCAGCACTGGAGTTAAACCTGCAGCCACTGCAGCCCTCCAGGACTGGAGTTAAACCTGCAGACACTACAGCCCTCCAGGACTGGAGTTAAACCTGCAGACACTGCGGCCCTCCAGGACTGGAGCTAAACCTGCAGACACTGCGGCCCTCCAGGACTGGAGTTAAACCCGCAGGCACTGCGGCCCTCCAGGACTGGAGTTAAACCTGCAGACACTGCGGCCCTCCAGGACTGGAGTTAAACCTGCAGACACTGTGGCCCTGCAGGACTGGAGCTAAACCTGCAAACACTGCGGCCCTCCAGGACTGGAGTTAAACCTGCAGACACTGCGGCCCTCCTGTACTGGAGTTAAACCTGCAGACACTGTGGCCCTCCAGGACTGGAGTTAAACCTGCAGACACTGTGGCCCTCCAGGACCGAAGTTAAACCTGCAGTCACTGTGGCCCTGCAGGACCGAAGTTAAACCTGCAGACACTGTGGCCCTGCAGGACCGAAGTTAAACCTGCAGTCACTGTGGCCCTGCAGGACTGGTGTTTGAGATCCCTGCAGTAGAAGCTGTAGAAATAACACAAGGGATAAGAGATGGGTCTCTGCGCTTGAGCGGGTGACATAGGAAGAGTGAATTAAGGCATGTAATCTCCACAGTCTCAATAAAAAAAGGTTAAAAGGGGCGTCACCCTTCATTGCAATATTTAAATCCCTACAGGGATTAAGAAGGTTCTATCAACAGAACGAGAGGACACAGGTGCAGATGAGTTCAGCATAAAAATTCTGCCCTGACTAGACAGTATTAATTCAGACAGAGTTATTAATGCGCGGGGTAAATTACGAGGACTGGTAGCGGAGTAAGAGAAAATTGGATCTCTGGAGCTCCACTCTGACACAGTCATAGATTCTCACTATATTCTATGGACACAATTAGCCAGGACGTGCTGAACGATCCTGTTCGTCTTCATTATAAAGTTCAGGGTAAGGATTCCGCGTTTGTGTGAGTGTGTGAGTGTGTGTGTGTGTGTGTGTGCACTGTGCGTGTGGTCAGAGGTGGAGGGCGCTGGGATCAGTGTCTCTTAGATGAACGGACACTGTTTCAGCGACTCGCTGCCTTCAGCTGGAACCCCGCCAATAACCAGCATGGCATGCTGGGATAGAGACGCATCACTGCTGTGCTTGTCTTTACCTCGCCTGTGACAGCTGGTTTGGGTGTACAAGGGTCACGTGCGTCTACATGTTACTGCAGCACCAGGCCCCGGTCATGGGTCTACCTGTAAACACAGAGCCAGACCTCAGTTCATGGGTCTACCTGTAAACACTGACCCAGGTCAGGAGTCTACCTGTAAACACAGAGCCAGACCCAGGTCAGGAGTCTACCTGTAGACACAGAGCTAGACCCCTACATGGGTCTACCTGTAAACACTGACCCAGGTCAGGAGTCTACCTGTAAACACAGAGCCAGACCCAGGTCAGGAGTCTACCTGTAAACACTGACCCAGGTCAGGAGTCTACCTGTAAACACAGAGCCAGACCCAGGTCAGGAGTCTACCTGTAAACACTGACCCAGGTCAGGAGTCTATCTGTAAACACAGAGCCAGACCTGGTTCATGACTCTACCTGTAAACACAGAGCCAGACCTGGTTCATGACTCTACCTGCAAACACAGAGCCTGACCTGGTTCATGACTCTACCTGCAAACACAGAGCCTGACCTGGTTCATGACTCTACCTGCAAACACAGAGCCTGACCTGGTTCATGACTCTACCTGTAAACACAGAACCAGACCCCGTTTCATGGGTCTATCTGCAAACACTGACCCGGTTCATTGCCATAAACCGTATTCAGGTCAGGTAATGACAGCTCAGCGTTCTTCACACAATTCAGTTTTCTCACCTAATAAATATTCGCGGATTCAAAGGAAGGTTAAAGATTTATGTTTCGCTCAAATTAAGTGCTAAAACTGATTTAATAGCGTATAGATTTTTACCGTTGAAGCTGAAATTATGAGAGGGTTTCTTTATAGCGTGCTATAGAGCCGTGATCCAATATCCTTAAATTATTCATTTATTTTGGGCAGCGAGCATTGTTAGTAAATTCGTTTTTGAAACATTTTACCTTCGGTTGGAGAGTTTTTAAAAGTTAATAAGTCATACGTATATTACAAGTTCATAAAAATCCATCGAAATCAATAAGAATATGAGTTGATTAGAGTCCTGATCCCTCGCTTGGAAGACCAATTATCTTGTGGGACGAGTCTGGCAGAGCCAACCTCTGATTAAGTCGACTGCTTCATTAAAGCGTTTGTTTCCTCTGCTGCCCCTCTTCACGGAAGATACCGCACACGTAAACATTATTGAAAGCATGGGCCAGTGGAACAAGTGCGTTTGTTCGCGGTGAATGTGGAATGCAATCGTTAGCCGTGATGACGGGTTAGCTGCTCTGAAACACCACCTTGGAGTTGGACTCATTGTGATGGATAGAATGATGGACCTCGCAAAGCAAAATTTAAAAAAATGAAGTTTTTTCTTTTTTCTGCATAACCTGTAAAAACACTGCAGTACAGGACGATAGAAACCCTGCCTGTCTTCTTACAAAGACTGAAGACTCGCCTATGCAGATTGCTCCCTGGCTCCCCTTTTTATATTACATTACATTACATTACAGGCATTTAGCAGACGCTCTTATCCAGAGCGACGTACAACAAGTGCATTAGTTCAAGGTGCAGAGGTGCAGAAGAAACATACTAGAGTTAAGTAAAGATCGTAGTGTTGATGCTCTTCTTTTTCTTTCTTTCTTTCTTTCTTTCTATTTTCTTTTTATTTTCTTTCTTTCTATGGATTTCCTTATTATTACGGTTATAGGTGTACCTATGTAAATATCTGTCTAGTGGTACTTTCTTGTGTTACAGTATGAGCCGTTGCTTGTTAGGTTAAGACATATTATAAATGGGCCTCTGTGCCTTCTTGGTGATTCCACGTGTTTGTATTCCTGAGAGAAACACTAATGTTCTCCACTGTATGTCGTTCTGCATAGGAGCGTCTGCCGAGTGATTGTAATGTAAAGAAGGTCAGAGGAATGTCTGCCAGCTCGACCCCTTTCATGTTGCCCTCTACAGAGCTCCAGTATCCATTTTTCCCATAACTCCTCTATGGACTGATAGCTTGTCACCTCGCTACAGTGGCCCTATACAGATAGTGACTTAAATGAGTCTCATCAGTAGGGGAGAGCCAGTATAAATGTAGCACATAACACATGTAACACAGCCAGAAACTGTTACATTTATACCGACTCTACTACAACCATGGCACCAATGACCTCAGAATGAGTTAACAGCACAGTGGAACCTAAATTTCTCTCTTGGATTTGAATATTCAAAAGACAGACGATGGTTTTTCTTCACACCGTTGTGCTCAGGAGAGGATCAGCTGAGAACCAGGACGCTCAGGACATACAGTCTATATTAATATCCCCTTCAGACCAGTTGAAAGAATGAGGTGGATTTGTGATTGGAGGGTCAGATTTTTATAACCAAGCTCAGGATTTGGAAAAAAGGTTCCACTCTTGTGGGGACAAGCCATTTGATTGTTAAACAAATGATTCAAAAGAAAAGGAAACAGGCGAAAGAGGACAAGCTCAGGGTTTAGAGAAAAGCATGTTTTGTGGCGAAGAACGGTCATGAAGCGGTACGATTGAAGGCCACGTTCAAGCGATGAAGGAACATTTTGCACAGCGGTCCTGCTTTGATGGGGTTGTTTAAAGACGTTCCAGTTTTGAGTTCCACAAGGGTGGGGAGGGGGTGGGGGGGGGGGGGGGGGTGTGGTCAGAGGTTAACACAATAACTGCTCCGTCACAAGACAATAAAGCCTGACAGACTCATAACGGCGTGGGCAGAGATATGAGCTCGGGAGCCCTGTCGGCGGCGGCGGTGATGGAGCGCGGCGGCGAGAAGCGGAGAGGAGTCATTTGTCATCGCGTCCTCGACCCCTCCGAGGGTTCCGCTGTCCGTCATCGGCCGGCCTCCGGTGTCGCCGTCGACCGCAGGGCGGATCGGTCACGCGGACATCCCGGCTCGGAACGCCGGAGCCAGCCCCGCCCCGTCCCGCCCCGCCGCGTGCGCGTGTGAGATCGCCGGCGGCAACCGCGGTAATTCAGGGGTCGCAAACGAGTCGTAATTAAGGACGGTAACCTGAGATTCGGCGGGACGGGTCGCGGTAAGACCGCACTGGTCTGTTACGTTTTATTTCATCGCTTTATTTTCTTTATCCAAGCTCCTCCCGTTCCGGCTCCGGACGTTTTGGGGAGCCCACTTTGGCGAAGAGGGCGGAGTCTCTTTCTTAGCCGCGGCGCTCTGTGTAGAAAATTCCGCTGCATTGACCCTGTGTAGCCCTCCCTGCTTTTTCCCTTTCTGAATGAAGCCAGACTGTCTGCCCTCCTTTACAAAAATGGGGGGAGTTGGGGGTCCCGGAGTGCCATGTGGAACTACCGGGAACGCCCCCGTCGATGGCTCTGTCCCGCCGGGGAATGGGGGCTCGGCCAAGCGAAACGGGCCGAGAGTAATCAGAACCCATCACGGAACGCCGCGGCAACGCACAGCGCCAGAACAGTAAACTTTGTCATTACGCGACGTGGAGTTTCTCGGACCTGAACTCGTGATTCAGCAATCCGCTAATTGGCTGTTTACCGTCGCCGCTAGCGGAACGGTTAGCGGAGCCGCTCGCCCGGTTAGCGGTGAGTGCTAGCGGCGCCCCGCGCGGCTTGTCACAGCCGCCGCGCAGGTGTTTGCTCAGTCTCGTCGTGTTTAAAATCGATTATGCGGCCGAGCGTGGATCTGATGGCGTCTGCGGTGCAAACTCTCCGCTCCATTAAACCTCGGTCTTTCCCTCCCTGCCAGAGTCGAGAAAATAGGCAACCGGGCTTGATGTTGTTGTTCCTGCGGGCGGGACTTCCAGACAAACTGAATTTAAGCCCGAATAACCCAAAGCAATTTGGCCAACTTTATGTCACAGGAAATCTTTCTAACCTTTAGTATATCTCTCAAAATAGCATTTTAAAGATTTTACTTTTCAGAGTGTAATTTGTTGAATAGCTTTTTGTAGATGTTTAACTATAGATGTTTGTCTGTTCCTTCATTATTAAATCACTATTGCCTGGGGTTGCTATAGGCTGGTAATCAAAATCCACAGTGGGGAAACACATTCAGTTTAACTCTTATATTCATTATCGTACGTTTTAAATAAATGGAGATTATTGTTGTATTATATAGTTAGGCTATAGTAGTTTCTTGAATCCTTTTTTCGCTGGAGCGCAAGTACTGCCAGTTAGTTATCACACATAAGTGATCACACACAAAAACCCGGGGAATTTTTTTTTTGGGTGTTTACGCGAGCGAAATCGTACGGAGCGAGGCCTCGTCGGGGGGTTGCCAGGGAAACCGGAGCCTGAACGGATGAGCCGGAGAGGCGTCGGGTTCGAAAATGACGCCGTCGCGTCCGAACGCGTCCTCAGCGATCCCGCGTCGGGCTCGATCACCGGCGGCGACAGCGGCGGCGGCGGCGTGGCTCACGAGCAAACGGTCGCCTCCGGACGCAAAACCGAGCGACAGACTCACTCTTCCTTTGTCAGTTATTTCAGTCGCTACGCCTGAGTAATTGGCGCCATCGTGACGGCTTTTAGGCCGGAAGTGGCTCTTTAAAGAGCCGGCTCCTGTCGGTTGGAGAAATTCAGGCGGGGACAAAGTAACAGGCGATTCACAGGAGAGCCCAAAGCTGGCGGTAATCATTACTGCGGTTTATAAAAGGGCGGGGCCGCGGGACAAGCCGTGGCAGGCGGGGCTGTGAGGGGTGGGGCTGCAGAAAGGACGGCTGGTCGTTTAATGAACACGGATGCGAGACGAGCTTTACTTTTAAAAAGTGCAGATTCACACCGGCCTCGTTACACCATCCTTATTGGATGGAGGCTGATGAAGGCGGGGCCTAAAAGGCCTCTCTCAGTTTAGTGCTTTTAGGAGTCAGAGGTGTGCTCCTCCTTTCGAGTCCCACTGACCCAGTTCTGATCTCCACGGTGATCGTCACTGAGTGACAGGTCAGACCCGAGGCTCCCCGACCAGGACCACGGCAGCCAGCGTGAGAACCGCCTTTGTGCGGTAAGAGCAGGCCGAGCATCGAGTGGGTTGGGGGGTGTGGGGGGTGTGGATGTGTATGGGGGGGTTTGGATTAGCAGCTGAAATCCCCCCCCCCCCCCCCCCCAGTTCCCCCAGTAGGCCCGCTCCGAGCGGCTTTGTGTGCGTAGAGTGTTTTTTCCGACGGAGTAAACGGATCTAAGCGGGCTTTATCCCCTCTCCCCGCGCTCTAAGCCTCCTCGCTGAAAGAGAGGCCCCACAATGAGCCTCATTAAAGCGCACCCCGGCTCCCGCTCACGTGCCCCCCCCCCCCCCCCCCCCCCCCCCGCCCCACAACACCCCCCGCCTAGTTTCCCGCTAATTCAATTTCGGGCCCATTACGATCTGTGCTAATTCGGAACTGTAACTTTCAGGAGGCTAATTGCATTAGGGCTCGGTTCATCCTCGGTCAAGAAGCGGGTGGGGGGAGATTTGGGAGGGGGAGTTACGGAGCAAGCGTGACTAAGCGTCATTATGTTCATTAGCAAATCGACGCAGGAAATTACACGCGTTGTTGCCGCGCTCGTTCCATCGGTCTTCCGAGCCGCAGACGGGACGGGCGCCGTGACGAGAGTCGGACAGTTCGAATGAGCGATGCGCCCGCACAGGTCGCCTGAGGAGCAACGAGCATTTCGGCACAAAATGGCCGCCGCGCCTCAGGGGGCTGCTCGTCAAAATGGAGGGCGTGGAAGATCCTTCCCTGTAAAGTGTTTTGAAATCAAGAGTACGGCTACATAAATGCGGTGCTTCGCTATCGTCGTCATCAGCATCTTAAGAAGGCCTGCAAGGTGGAAAACCCAGCAGAAGCTCTGCAGAAACGTGCACCTTGACCTGGAAATGAAACCTGGGCCCAGCCGGCGCTGACCATGGCTAGGAGTAGTAGCGCATATTTCAGGCTGTGGGCTTGTCTCATCACACGAGAGCGCCTCCTCTGGTAGCTAAAGGCGCAGCGCGGCTGTGTTACGCTAACAACGCGCGGCTCAGCCGCCGGAGAGGATGCAGAGAACGGGCCGCCTTGTGAATCAGTCAAAAAACAAAGAGAAACCCGTCAGACGGAGGACAAGACACTCTGGACGGGACGGCCCCTTTTCCGAAATCACAGAGGCCACGGCGGGGGGGGAGCCGGAAAGGCCGTAGAGACGCATATTTTAGCGAGGGCACACCCGAGCCCGTCGACAAGTGGAGCGACCGTTCTATATGATAATTGGATCTTAATCCCGGGGAAGCGAATGCAATCGGTGCCGTTTAAAAGCTTTTCCTGCCGGGGATTCAATTTCAGGCCCGGCAAATAACAAGCGAGCAAAACATCCCCTGGACCCACACTCGATAGTTTTGATTAGCGTCTGGCATGAGAGCGTACTTTGCTAAAGGATCTCTGCTTTTCTTAGAATTATTTTTAGACTTATTTCTTTCCCATATTTCTGTTTTTTGTTTTTAAAATCTCACTTTTTTCCTTTTTTCCCCCCTCTTCCTCCGTCACCTCTCTGTCCTGAAGCGCAATGGCGGGAGGACTGGCCTGCTGCTGTTTTCTGCAGCTGTACTCCCTGCTCTTCCCCGATACGAACACCAGGGGGCGATGTCCCCGGGAGCGGGGTCGCTCACTTTGTCCGCAGCGCGTGACGTTTCGCCGCCCGGCCGCCATCGCCCAAGGTGCGCGTACGCCGGCGCTGCCGGCCCTGTTGCGTTCGCCGTCTCGGGTCACATGGTGCGGGTAATTAGCCCTGCTTCGTCGTGGCTGAGCGGCCCATCTGTTTGCCTGCCAGGACTCTGTCACTTCACAGAGAGCCCGTTCCCTAAACCCAAACTCTGCTCCGGAAAAGACGATGACCTCCATGTCTCCAGCGTGACCCATCTAGGTTAAACAGACCCTTTCTGGGCCTGGCAGCCGCCCCACCTCACCCTGCCCGGTGGAGTCCTGTCTTTGCCCCCCCCCCCCCAAATCAGGCCCCCGCTGTTGAGGGTTCTGTCCTTTTTCTATCAGATTAGCGAAAACTGGCCCCGGGCCCCTGGGCATAGCTGGATAATCTTCAGAGCAGAGCACGCCTCTCTTATAACATTACACCTTCCGGATAGAGGAATTCCACATTCCGTAATGTCATTACCGCCCACAGACACGGGTCTGGACACGATCCTCCACTGTCCCTGTCCTAGAGGAACATGAGCGGCACACGGATATTAATGCACGCACACCACACACCACACACACGAACACACACACACACACACACACACACACACATACGCATACACATACACACACACACACACACACACACACACACATGCACACACTATCACACACACACACATCACACACCACACACACACAAACACACACACACACATACGCATACACATACACACACACACACACACACACACACACACACAGTGCAGCGGTATATCGTATTGCTTAGGTAGCTTGGTTCAGTTGGGTGACTCCCAGGCTGTAATCTGCACAGCTGGGGCACAGCCATGGTGCCCTTGAGCAAAGTACTGAAGTGCTTCAGTAAAATACCCAGCTGTGGAAACGGCTACTAAATGAATGTAAGCTGTGAATGTCACGCCAAATAAGGGCGTCCACTAAATGCCTAAAATATAAACCTACACACACACACACACACACGTACATACACACACAGAAACACACACACACACACGCACACACACGTACACACACACACACACAGACACACGCACGCACGCACGCATGCACACACAGACACACGCACGCACGCACGCACACACACACACAGACACACACACACACACACACACACCCCCCCCACACATCCACACATACTCACACCCCCTCACATACATGCACACACACACATACACACACCCCACACACACACAAATTCACACACATCTCCCCACACATGCACACTCACACACACACCTACATATACACACACACACTCACACACCCCCACCTACACACACACACACACAGACACACGCACATGCACACACATCCGCCCAGTAGCCAGGATTACCCGGTCACCTTATCTCTGATTCTCCCGTTTCTCCCTCTTTTATTTCTGGGCAGCCTTGTTCTTTCTTCTGGCGTTTTTTTCATCTCCTCTTCCTCCTCCCGTTACTCCCCACCTCCTGTTTTAATGCTTCCATCATCCAGGATTTTTATCGGAATATTTCCTGTTCCTGCCGTCGCCTGACCTCCCCCTTTCCGGATTCAATTTCCATCAAAGAGCCTATTTTTCTTTCTAAATACCGGGCTCTCCATTGGTCCCTCGCCCCCCCACTCCCTTCCACCTCTTGCCAGATCAGAGATGAAAAAGGAGGGAAAATCTTTGGTTGCCGCGGCGCTCTCCGCGGCCTCGACCCGGCTCAGCGAATAGGGAGATTAAATAGAGGCTCCTGAACCAGAGGGGTGGAATGGGGTGGGGGGGGTGACCAGGTGCGCTTAATTAATAAAGAGCCACAGCCTCGCTTTCATCTCCTGCCAGGTGTAGCCGAGCCACGTCTCCTGCACTTTCACACATGCTGATTCGCAGTTTCTCTTCTCGTTAGTTTTCGCGGTTTTGACCCAGGTTTGACTTTTTTGTCACATTTCTTAAAAACGTTCGCCCGTACCCCTCAGCAGTGTCCCCTCGACGTGACCTCCGACGCGAAGTTCCCAACTGCGCAGCCAAATCTCGCTCCCGACGCAGATCGACCAGAGGGCTGCGCCGGCGAGCGGTGGGGCTGGTGACACGGACAAGCTTACCCTCTCCAGCCTTGGCTTCGGCCAATCACACCCCGGGCCTGGAGGGCCGGCCCAGGTACGATCTGGAGCGCATACCGACCAGCCAACCACCTGCAACACCGGTGAAGCAGCACAGTGGCTACACTCTCACTCAGGCTGTTACAGTACACAACCAACACCTACCCCCACCCACCCGTACACACCTCCCTCACACGCTGTGTGTTTGGATCGCTCCGGTTCCTGCCTCACCGATCGACCGAGCGAAACAAATCCCTCGAACGCTGCTTAGCCTCTCTCTCGTCAAACACCACAGGGACCCCAAAACCAAGCCTCCCATGAGCAACACCACTGTCCTGTTCCTGTTTCCCTAGCAGACTGGAACAGTATTTTTGGAGAGGGTCCGTAGGCAGGCTTGTGAGAGCACCCGTGGATGCCGACACCGGCAGAGTATAAGCTATGATGGAGAACAAAGCAGAGCCTGGCTGTCAGGCTATAGAGAGTAACACAGGCACTACACAGAGAATAGAGAGCACAGCACAGAGCAACACAGGCACTGCACAAAGCATAAACAGCACAGCACGGAGTAACACAGGCACTGCACAGGTCATAAGGAGGTATGGGAGTGTACTTCCATGGTTAATGCGCACCTTTGCTCTAGCCCAGCTCTAAGGCCGCTGAATTTGCTACAGTAATTACTAACCACGGTGCTCAGTCCAGACCTTGATTAGTTTAATGTGGTGTAATGTAGTGTAGCTCAGGTGTGATGTAATGTTTAATGTAGTGCTGCTCCAGAACAAGAGCCTGCGTCCCACACCAGACCTTTTCAGATAAGCCTGGACCCCCTGCCATCCACTGTATTGGAAATCAAAATTTTATTCTCTTTATATGTTTTATTGTCCTTCTGACCCGGTACAGTGACTGCTCTGAGACCAGGGCCCTGAGAGGGCACTGGCTAGCTGTGCAGTAATTCCTACTTGCTGCCTTCTAACACCTCGAGCTGAGAATGAAGGGTCAGGCTTCATCAATCATACATAACACCTTTACGAATGTGTCATTACTGCTTAATAAAGCAGCTATGGGTAAATGTGCTTAATAACAGCTAGTACTGAGTGAAATGAGTATATAAAGTTATTATTGTTTTTAGTTTCGGCCTGTGAATGCTTTGTACGGTGGTGTGTGTGTGTGTTTGAGTGTGCGTGTGTGTGTGTCTGCATGCATGTGTGTGTGAGTGGGCATGTGTTTGTGTGCATATGCATGTGTGTGTGTGCATGAGTATGTGCGTGTGTGTGTCTGCATGCGTGTGTGTGTGTGTGTTCATGTGAGTGTGTGTGTGCCTGAATGTGTGTGTGTGTGCGTATGCGTCTAGGTGTGTGCGTGTGTGTGTCTGCATGCGTGTGTGTGTGTGTTCATGTGAGTGTGTGTGTGCCTGAATGTGTGTGTGTGTGCGTGTGCGTATGTGTCTAGGTGTGTGCGTGTGTGCTTGTGTGTGTCTGCATGCATGTGTGTGTCTGCATGCGTGTGTGTGTGTGTGCATGTGAGTGTGTGTGTGTCTGCATGTGTGTGTGAGTGTGTGTGCGTCTGTGTGTGTGTGTGTGTGTGTGTGTGTTGTGTGTGTGAGTGTGAGTGTGTGTGCGTCTGTGTGTGTGTGTGTGTGTGTGTGTGCGTCTGTGTGTGTGTGTGTGTGTGTGTGTGTGTGTGTGTGTGTCTGCATGTGTGTGTGAGTGTGTGTGTGTGTGTGTGTGTGTGTGTGTCTCAGGCACATGCATTCCCCCGCTCCTCCACCATCAGCTCACACAGCTTATTTCTGCTCATTTCTGTACAGCCCTGCTGCTGCCTGCCGGCCCAACCAAGCGTGGAAAAGCCCTGGAGAGCAATTTCTCTGTGGCTGCAATTACCACTCAGCCCACATGTGCTGGGCCAGTCTGTGTCTGTGACTGCTTACCGCACAGTGTCTGTGTGCGTAAGTACTTACAGCAGAGAGAGACAGCCAGTCTGTGTCTGTGACTGCTTACCGCACAGTGTCTGTGTGCATAAGTACTTAGAGCAGAGAGATGCAGTCAGTGTGTGTATGTGTGTAAGTACGTAAAGCAGAGTGATGCAGTCAGTGTGTGTATGTGTGTAAGTACTTACAGCAGAGAGAGCCAGTCAGTGTGTATGTGTGTGAGTACTTACAGCAGAGAGATTCAGTCAGTGTGTGTATGTGCGTAAGTACTTACAGCAGGGAGAGACAGTCAGTGTGTGTATGTGCGTAAGTACTTACAGCAGGGAGAGACAGTCAGTGTGTGTATGTGCGTAAGTACTTACAGCAGGGAGAGACAGTCAGTGTGTGTATGTATGTAAGTACTTACAGCAGAGAGATTCAGTCAGTGTGTGTGTATGTATGTAAGTACTTACAGCAGGGAGAGACAGTCAGTGTGTGTGTATGTATGTAAGTACTTACAGCAGGGAGAGACAGTCAGTGTGTGTATGTATGTAAGTACTTACAGCAGAGAGATTCAGTCAGTGTGTGTGTATGTATGTAAGTACTTACAGCAGGGAGAGACAGTCAGTGTGTGTATGTGCATAAGTACTTACAGCAGAGAGAGCCAGTCAGTGTGTGTATGTGTGTGAGTACTTATTGCAGAGAGAGCCAGTCAGTGTGTGTATGTGCATGTGTGTAATTGCTAGCAGCAGAGAGAGGAGTGATGTATTTGGTTAAACCTGTAACCTGGGCGACCACAGACGCTGTCCCTCCACCCCGTTGTCGCCCTGGCTTTGCAGCCACGTTGCAGTGATCTCCCCACACATCCTGCGTTCAGCTGTCAATCAAGTCTCGCTAGTCTCCGCCTCTTCCAAGACGCCGCAGTAGCGGCGTTAGCATTCGCATTAGCGGCGTTAGCATCGCAGTGCTCCTCTAAGCCTCGAGTAAGGTCAGCCACTTCCAGCGGCGCTCTGTTCTGACCTTCCTGGTCTTACATCGTTCTCCGCCCTGTCGCCTTCTACGCCCGCCTTACTGCAACGGGCGGGGCTTAAAGGGACCGAACCCCCCCCCCCCCACCAGTTAAAGTACCCGGGCTGTATAAATGGTTAATGCAGAAGCCGTGAGCTGAGAGAGTCCCTCTGGGTCTCAGTGCCTGCATGCTGAGCGTATAAATAATGTAGCGACTCCCGCTTATTGTGCATAACTGGGTTATTTCATTTGGGTGCGCTCGGAGATGTTTTTATTTTTAAATGAAACACTTCTGACTGAATTACACGAAGAGGAGCGAGAGGAACAGGCACTCTGTGTGAGATCGTGTTCTCGTGCCCGGGGTCAGATCCCTCCGTTGAGTGATTCAGTGCGCTCCTCAGATTAGATTTTCCTAAATAAACGCACTTATGTTGCCTTACAGTGGATGGTGCCTTCTGTGCCTCTCCTGTATTCAGCATGCACTAGTTCTGTGCTGTATCTACCATATCAGTGCACTTGCACACCAGCCCATGAACTGATTGGCCGGTCCTTTTGAAAGAGCTAAGTGGGACTCTGTCCTGATTGGTCAGAGACTGAGGTCGCAGTACGGGAGATAAGTAATTTGGGTAATAATTTGTCTGTTGCAGGAAGTGGTGTTGGTAAGACTAAATCCCTATTGCTCAGATACACAGGTAAGTATTAGAGGGACTAGTTCCCGATTGGTCAGACACAAGGATCAGTGTAAGTGGGTCTGGGTCCTGATTGGTCAAACACATGGATCAGTGTAAGTGGCCTGGGTCCTGATTTGTCAGACACATGGGTCAGTGCAAGTGGGTCTGGGTTCTGATTGGTCAGACACAGGCATCAGTGTAGATGGGAATGGGCCCTGATTGGTCAGACACAGTAGTAAGTGGATGTGGGACCTGATTGGTCAGACACAATCGGGGGGTCATCAGGGTTAGGATAGGTGTGTCTGGTATGTTTTCAGCGAGGGAGCCGTCCCCCCAACCCCCCATCCCATTGTCCCCTACAGCGTCCTTTGTTCCCCGGTATTGACCGCGTAATTCCGCCATCTTCCCGCCGAGCTGCTTCACTTCCAGCTGCTCTCCAGGAAGGCGCCACGGGACGCAGGACGCTCCTGTGACTCAGCGCTGCGATGTTTAGAAAAGCAATCTTCTATTTACATCTCCTTTTTTCAAGCTGACAAAAAAATAAAAGCGCATTTTCAAAGGGACCGGCAGCATTGACAGCTTCGGGAGAGGCTGTTTCCTTGACGACAGCTGTGGCAGGGGAAATACCTGGTAGATAGATGCTCGGGGTAAAAATAAGCTGTTTGCATTATTTCCGTTGTTTCTTAGACCTGTCTGTCTTTCCTTCTGTCAGCGGGCCCCCGAAATATGGTGGTGCGATCCTGCGAAACAGTGCACCAAAGTTACTCACAGGCCTCAGGATCCAATCAGATATCAATAAAACACAGCGGACCGCAAATGACACTTCTCCATGTGGGTAGTGCTCAGGGTACAGTGCTCAGCAGGTTACTGTACTCCACAGGGTACCCAGGTACCAAACACAAGTGAGCAGCCAAACTGGAGAAGGTCACGGGGTCAGAACCTTAACAGTAGCACTGGGGGAGGGTGTGAATCCTCCAGTAATGTCTACTAAAGTAGCTATGTACTGCTTATAGCCTGGAGCCCCAGCTGAGGTTGTAGCATCCCAGCATTGACTAATTACAGTCCTTACACTGAGTACAGTACTTGCAGCACTCCTATTGAGTTCAGTACTTATACTTATATCGAGTACAGTACTTAAGCAAGGCAGTACATATCCGGCTGTAGAAATGGATAATATGTTAACAACCCCAATCTATTACAATAATTAATGTAAGAACAAAATGGCACGATTCTTTAGGCACTCTGTATTAGTGTCTCTGCTATGCAAATATGCATGAATAATGGATGGACAGAAGAATCTGCAGGATCTAGTGATGAAAATAGATGGCAAAATAGATCTCTGCCAATAGATGGCAGTGTCGTACCCTGAGGTTGGGCTACCATGGCGACGGGCACAACTGTCTCTTTCCTGACCTGGAGGTCGCATGCACGCCTCCCTGTGTAGTTGTGACACATCGCTCACCACCCCCTCTCCGTCACTTCTGTCGCCCCGGCGACAGTGGGAGTCACCTCCTTCGGTCGATGTTTCTGTTTGCGTTCATCTCCTGCGGACGGGGCAGCTGTTCCTCTTCGCGTTTGTTCTGTAAATGTAGTTTTTTAAAAATCTGTTGGATTTTTAGAGAGTCAGCTGGCGCAGTATTCCGAGAGAGAAAGGCGAAAAGTGAAAGAGAGCAGTGAGAGGGAGAGAGAGAAAAAGAGGGAAGGAGAGGGTGACAGAGAGAGAGAGAGCGAGAGCCAGAGTGCAAACAGAGAAACATAATGCTCCAAGTGCTGTCTGTCACATGGCTGAACGTGCCCTGAAATGGCTACTTCTGCTGCTGCTGTCCTACTTTGTGAATAACAACTGTACAAGTGAGCCCTTTGTGGCATGCTGGGGCATTGAGCACACACACACACACACACACACACACACGCATGCTGCGATTTCACTCACTAACCCTGTCTGTTTGCTAACCCACGTTGGCCGAACGACTGTGGCAAACGGCACCACAACCAGTCACCGTCTGCAGTGACAAAGGCAGCCCAGGTGGCGCTAACGCTGCTAGCCGATACAGCCTTTCGGAAGCCGCCTGCGGGGAGCGAGGCGGATCTCTGAGTGTAAAGTCCCGGGCCTGATCGTGCGGAACTGACGGACGCGCGATGTTTGATCACAGGGAGCGGTGGTGCTGAAGGAATGCGGAGGTTGCAGGTTCGATTCTCAGGTGGTTTTACTGCTGTAACAGCTTCATAAAAAGGAGAATAATCTGCATTTCCCACCATATGCACACACACACGCACACCAGCACACACATTCACACACACCAACACACACATTCACACACAATGTACACACACAGACACGCACACACACACGTGCACATATAAACAAATTCACATTCTTTCTCTCATACACACAAGCATACACTCTCTCTGCATCTCTCACACACGCACAAACACACACACATAGAAACACACACGCACACACCAGTGCATTAATCCAAGATGACCTTTTTAATGTTCGGTGGAATAAGGCCCATACATATAAATCTTTCCGTAGGTATCTTTGCAGAGACCACATTCCACCCAACATAAACTGAAGAAGTCATGTTGGATTTACTTTAGAATTATGATAACATGTTTTATGGATTTATATGGATATGAGCTGTGTGATTTATGAATTTTGAATGGGTTGTAAGTTTTTAAATGAACTTTCATTTAGTGCTTTAATGATGTTGCACTAAAACTCGCTGATCAGGGAATGCTGTTAGGCAGGTACTGTACTGTTGCTCACATAATCCTGGTGGATACACTGTTCTCTTTGTTAACTGTAAACTGCTCTGGATGAACTAACATTAATGTAGACCTATGTAAGGTGACAGGATTATTACATTTTTTCAGGGGTCGAAGAGGCAGTTTGAATACCATCGGTCAGGTCACAGGTTGAAGGTTGAAGATTTAATTATTGAGCTTACATCATCTACAGCAGGTGCATGTAACGATGACCTGAAGGAATTTGTAATCCATTGGTTGCGGGTTCATATCGCTGGTGGGGCATTGCCATGGTAACGCTCGCGCTGGATATCTGACCTGGTACTTGCTTCAGTAAACCTCCAGCTGTGTGAACGTGTGGCGTGCAAAATGCTAGCCTCTGTCAGTCAGCTCCGTTCAACCGAACGCTAAATCTGTTCTTGCCTGTCGAATCGGGGTCATCTCAGGTGACCCCCCTCTCTCCGGTCCTGGCTGGCAAGGCTCGGTCCCGATCCCCGAGCCGCACCCACCCCCCCAACACACCCCTCTGGGGCTCCCGCTCGCGGTAAACGGCATTGCTCTTATTTACTCGCCTGTCAGGCGCCCTTTCCCTCACACTGGTGTGTACCTCACGCTCGGCTCCCGTTTATCCGCCCACAACCACTCGGGGTGATTCGCCTGAGACGCCTCCCTCCCCCCCACCCCCCCGAGCCGCCATCCGTCCCGCGTGGCTTCTCCGCCACCTTTGCGCTTGCGTGTGTATCTGGTGTGGAGAACGCCTGTCAGACTGTGTGTGTGTGGAGCCAGGGAGACGGGGTCTGTGATTTACATTCAGATGGTCCGCTGTTGCGACTGTGCTATTTATAGTGTGGGGTGGCGGGGGGGGGGGGGTGGGGGGGTGGTGATTCACTGGTGCCCTGAGTCATTGAGATGGCCGCTTGGAGGGTCGGGCGAGCTCGCGGTGGTCTGTCTCACCCGGGGTTACTCAACCGCAAGTTTGAACCAGCAGCCGCATGGCTAAAGCAGACCAGCATGTACCTCAGTCACACACAGGCAAACATATACCACAGCATCACTCACATTACAACGTACACTACAGCAAAACACACGCACGCACATACGAGCACACACAAACACAAACATACACACAGACTCATGCATGCGCACACACACACGCGCAAACACACATGCACATACACACACACATGCACGCACACTTCAGAATCAGAATCGTATTTTATTGCCAAGTACATTTACACATACAAGGAATTTGCTTTGGTCAACACATGTACACATGCACACACACACATGCACGCACATACACACACAAACACAAACACACACACACACACACGCACAGACACGCACACACACGCCCCCAAAATGCAAAGACAGTCAAGCGCATTTAACAAACAATCCCAAATTGATGCTTGCGTTGCGGTGGCAAAAATAAAATTACAGTTCTTCGTCTCAAACCATTATTTTTGTCTTGATATTATGAAACGTTCCAGTACTTTACTCTTGGAATGGACTGATAACAGGCATGCATGAACCTGAGCTCTCTGAAATAAAACTATATCAAAACTGCTCCTTTAGTAACCCGTAATTTGCCTCTCATTCCTGGCTCTTGCCGAATCGTTGTGTGCGAGGGGTTCAGTGGAGCAGCTTCCTGGCCGGAGGAGAGCCGGGTAAAAGGCAGAAGATTGAGCCCTGCCTCTGTTTTCATGGGAATCCTTCTCGGGTTTAAGAGGGAAAACCCTGCCATTGTGTTACAGCGGGCCTGTTTCAGATGCTGGTGGGTGTAATTCATGAAAGAAAGTAAAATGAAAATATACTGTATTTCCTGTCAGGGTGGGTGGGAGAGTGTCAGGGAGGCGTATTCAGGTGGGGGCCTGGTGTACGGAGTGGGGGAGGGGGGGTGGCGGGGGGAGGGGGGAGGGGGTGATGCGGTGTAGCACACAGAGCGCATTGTGCCTGATGTGAAGACTGTAATAGTCATCTACAAACACACAGACACCACAGATGCCCTCAGGCCCATGGTTCTCTCTCACTTCCCCCTCTCCCTCTCTCTCTCTCTCTCCCGCTCTCACGCTCGTTTATTTGTCCCTTTGGCCCTGAGCTCCCAGCAGCGCCTGTCACTCTCACTGGCGCTGACAATCATTTCCGCAGCGAGCTGGCACCGCCTAAAAGGTCAAAGGTCACCTCTGTTGCCACGGCGAGACTGTGACGGACACTGACCTGATCGACGCCGTGAACCCGTGGCGTCGCGCTCTCCTCCTTCTGGCCACGCCCACTCATTATCTCTCGACACCGAGCCTGACCGTCAAAGATCCCTGCATGCCCTCTGGTTCTGGTTGGTTGGTCACCTGTCACCCCCTGCCCCCTTCAGAGTCTAGCTTGGTCCAGTACGTAGGGTTGCCAGGTTCCCAGATTTAAACCGGAATGTTCAGTTTTCATATTATTTGTACAGGTCCGGTTTGTGGTGCAGACTTTTTTTTCTGGACCACCCCCCAGTCCATGATCAGTTCCGACAGTGCACAACCCAACCCTCCCCACCCCGGTCCGCGAACGGTTACGACAGAACCCCTCCTCCGTCCCCCTGCTTTGCAATCAAGTTTTAATCTGCCCCGTGTTTGGATTAGTTCTGAATTTGTCAACCCTACCGGTACAGTCCAGCCCAATGCAGCTCAGACCAGTCCAGCGCAGTCTGTGGCTAGTGCACAGCTTTTTTACTGTATTTTTTAAGGCTAGCTCAAGGTCCCTTCCAGGACAGGGCTTTTCAGGACAGAGGGAGAATGGCTGCCCAAATGAGGGACGCAGGACCCCAGAGGGACCCTTCCGACCCCTTAATGGGCTGTGAGTGACAGCTGGCGAGGGGATGGTCATCCCGGACAATCAAAGGACTGGTGGGGGAGGGGGGCGGGGCGTCACATGACCAGGGATGCTGAGGGTATTCGAGCTCCTTGGTAGGATTGTGTGCAGGTGTGTGTGCGGGTGTGTGTGTACGTGTCTGTGTGGGTGTGAGAGTGCGAGTGTGTGTGTGCGTGTGTGCTTGTGTGTGTGAGTGCGGGTGTGTGTGTGTGTGTGCGTGTTCAAAGGTCGGCTTCTCTCTCTCACAAACCCAGAAATACGGTCTGGTAGAAAGTGTGGAAACAGTTAACCAAGTTAAGTCCATGTGTCCGCAGTGCTGGTGTTATTATTCTTCCGTGAAAATTGGCACTTAAAAAAGTCAAACTAGGGCGTTGTTGGCCTGCCGCTGGGGGTCCGAAAGGCAGCCTCTCAATTTGCTCGGCATCTGCTCTCCTCTCACAGAAACTTCGGACCCCAGGTGCTGCTTTCACAGCACCCACAGGCACCGCTAAAAAGGAAGTAGGAAAAATGGCGTCTATAACGTTTAAAATTCACTAACCATCTTCGGTCTACCTTATTTAACAGTGTGGACAAGTTACGTGACTTCCAAGCATGTCCTGCAGAGTCCTTTTAGGTTTTTGCTTTTGAAAAATGATTTCAAATAATCTTTGAATCTTCAGAAAGTGTGATTGCGTTCCCCTCCGAGTTGCAAACGCAAAATCAATCCCTTGTTCTGCTGGGTTGGGCGTTTAAGGGGATTACAGCTGTGGGCTTTTTTTACGCTCTCTGCTGTCGCGGAGAAGCTGTTCTCTTCCCGTAAGCTTATTAGCCGTGCGAACCCAATGAATCATTTCTTGGGGTAAGCCAGTTGTGAAGTGTACGTGTGGCAAGGTCCAGGCTCTAAAGCTTGGACTCAATCGTGAGCTTAATAAAAAAAATAAAAAAAATCCAAAAACCCGTGGAAAATCCACATCTGCGGACAAATCTCTCGACAGGCTAATAGATTAAGCCACTTTGATTTGCATTATTCTCCCTGTCACTTAGCAACACGCAGCATTCATTAAGAGTAAGGAAGGAGCCCGAGCTGGATTGGAGCACTTTTGAGCGGGTGGGTGGAACGCCGCTTGTGCCGTGTCACAATGAAATGGTAATGGATCATTCTTGGTTATGTGATTATCCTTTTAATAGCTCAAGGTTGTGGCCATATGTGGAGAATCAGCAGGCTCTTGGTTTGTGGATGCCGGTTCCCGGTTCCTTGGCACCAACGGCCGACCGCGACCTCCAGGTACCTCGCTACAGCCCGTGCCGGTCAGGTATTCCAGAAATGTCCGGTGGAGGGAAGCCAGCGGTGCGGTCATGCTCAGAAACGTTATCGTTCTTTCCCCCAGTGCCTCGGCAGCGCTGTCCTGTCGGCCGTACAGCGTGGCCCCCACAGCGCTGTGGGGGGGAATCTTCCGGAAGCTTGCATTCTACGCCCAAAATACCCACATTACTTCTTATTCAATCTGAAGTCAGAACTCACAGAATATGTTAGAACATGTGTTTGCTTATGCTATTTTACTGTATCAAGGTCATTTTTTGCTGACACCATCCATTGGGAGTGACTTATATTGTATACATTAGATGCTATCAATAGGAAAACCCTGGTTTTCGTTGAAGCTACACAGGGGAAATGACTTTCTCAATGATACAACTAGACCCCTCAGCTATAAATCCAATTACTTGATCTGTATATTTAATGCATGTGTAGGTAGGAATATAAATCAATTCTTGTGTGCACTGTGTTCTTTTTATTTCCGTAAGTACCATCAGACAGTACAGAATTAATTTCTGTTTTTCCATGACAAATGGAAATTTATATTTTTAATAAAAATTCAGTACTCTGTACTTTGTCATAATGAAATGACACTCCTCGTGTTTATGACTTTATGAGGATGAAATGAGGAACTTGTGAATACCCTGATGGATACCCAGGATGCAATCCTGTTTCTGGCTGAGCTCTCGCATGGGGTAGATGCTCTCCGGTTGCTGATTATTCCTCCTTCACCCTTGACCCCGAGTGCTTTTAGCTCATCGAGCGATGATCAGGATCTAAAGCAGTGTACAGCACCGCTACTCTTCTCCAGGTACCCCATCCCTGGTGCTGGTGTAGAACCGCTAACTCAAGATCTTCTCCAGGTACCCCATCCCTGGTGCTGGTGTAGAACCGCTAACTCAAGATCTTCTCCAGGTGGCCCATCCCTGGTGCTGGTGTAGAACCGCTAACTCAAGATCTTCTCCAGGTACCCCATCCCTGGTGCTGGTGTAGAACCGCTAACTCAAGATCTTCTCCAGGTACCCCATCCCTAGTGCTGGTGTAGAACCGCTAACTCAAGATCTTCTCCAGGTGGCCCATCCCTAGTGCGGGTGCAGAAACGCTAACTCAAGATCTTCTCCAGGTGCCCCATCCCTAGTGCGGGTGCAGAAACTCTAGCTGGAGATCTTCTCCAGGTGCCCCATCCCTGGTGCGGGTGCAGAAACGCTAGCTGGAGATCTTCTCCAGGTACCCCATCCCTAGTGCGGGTGCAGAAACTCTAGCTGGAGATCTTCTCCAGGTACCCCATCCCTAGTGCGGGTGCAGAAACTCTAGCTGGAGATCTTCTCCAGGTGCCCCATCCCTGGTGCGGGTGCAGAAACGCTAGCTGGAGATCTTCACCAGGTGCCCCATCCCTAGTGCGGGTGCAGAAACGCTAGCTGGAGATCTTCACCAGGTGGCCCATCCCTAGTGCGGGTGCAGAAACTCTAGCTGGAGATCTTCTCCAGGTGCCCCATCCCTGGTGCGGGTGCAGAAACACTAGCTGGAGATCTTCACCAGGTGCCCCATCTCTGGTGCGGTTGTTGGGGTGGCTGATCTCTCTCTCAGCTCAGAGACATAGCTAAAGCCTGTCTGCACAGAACCTACAGTGCAGTGTCCATGATTAACCCCACTAGTGTATATTTATCTGCTTTCGTCCTTTAATTTATTTACCAACTCGTCTATTTGGCTGATGCTCTTATAGGGAAGGCTACACGGCCAATATGGAGTAATGGCTTTTAGTGGCACATTTTATGCTACATTAAACACAAAAGCAACAAGACCAAGAGAAGCAACTGTAATACGCATATAACAGTCAATTACAGCAAATGGGAATCAAAACGGTGCTAAAATGAATACATTTAATGGCGTTGTGTGACATACTGTAACGCCTAACAATTATGCTTAAGAGCACAGTACTTACACTGTGCTAATGCGAGCGCAGAGGTCAGCAGGCATCCGCAGTGTGAAACAACATTCAGAAGGCTGCTCTAGAGTGGAGGCCAAATGGCGAAGCTGAGTTTGTTCTGCTGTGCTTGTGGTGGGTGTGCAGGTACGGGACCCCCCTCCGATGCTGTGCCCCCGCCTCCCCCCCCTCCCCTCGCCCCCCCCCAACCCTCTGGAAGCTCTGTTAATCAGCGAGGGTTTTTCCTTTATGGCCCCGAGTCGTCATACGCCTGCCAGTCTTTAAATTACCACTGGGAAATCTCGCTCTCTCCTTCCGGAAAAAAAAAAATTAATCAGCACCTTCCAGAATTTGAGAGGAATGATTTGTAGGCAAGTGGAAGTTTATTGAATGAAAAAAAAAAAGCTCAGTATGGTAGTCTCTGATGATACGCATCTTCGTCTTTATCTTGGAGAAAGGCTCATTTTTAAAGTCCGTATTCTGTATAAATATAAAATATCAAATGCCAATATAAAAATGAATGAATTGAACAGCTGGTGTCAGCTGCTGTCCTGGCAGGCGAATCCCGTCCCTCGTGCGATGGTTTTTATCGGCACGGAGACTCGTGGTTTACTTTTACTGTGACCGCTGCCCCTCCTTAAAACCCTTTGACCTCTGACCCCAGGGCGGTGGAGTCCGAGGGCCGGTACGATCGTGGAGGGGAGCCTTCTGTCTCGGCTCGACAGCTTTCCTCTCTTTCTCCTGGAAAACTGCCGGCAAAAGTCCTCACCTTGAATTTAATGGAACCACAGGGCAAATAATAAAAAAAGTGAAATTAAAAAAGAAGCATTTCTGGATTTTTTTACGAGCTGAAGGATCCTAGCCTCTGCAGAATTTGCGGGCAGCGCCAGTAAAGTCAGCTGCTCTTTTACGACCTACTTTTAACCCTGGAAACTGTTAGGCTTTGTTTGACAAAATACAGCCAGTGTGGGGAAGCCAGCCATAAGACCCAGGGCAACTCAGATGATACGTTTTTGTTCTGTCTGGGTCAGAGCTGAGCGAGATAAATGGAGCCCATGTTCATGTGCAGAAGAGGACGCAGTTGAAATCTCTAATTGCGTTAGCAGTGTGGCTAATTCCTGGTGACGTGGGCCGTTAGCATATCCTTCACAGACGTGGGGAAGGCCATAGAAAAAGCAGTTGCATTGCAGAGGGTGCAGATGAAGCCATTAATGTCAGTCAGCTGTCAATCTTCCTAACCTGCCACGTTCAGGCATTACAAGATCCACTAGGCGGCCATATTGTAAGATGTGTAAGACCAGGGTAGATGATAGCGTATGGTCAGACGATGCCTTTAGGGGGACAGCGCGAGTCGTCTGATGATGTCATTAGAGGGTCATGTGTGTGATAAGACCGTCTTTAGTGGTGCCGTGTGTGATGAACTGATGTCTTTATCCAGATGGTGCATGATCATGTGATGGCTTTTGTGGGATGTCATGTGTGGTCAAATGATGTCTTCAGTATGTGTGTTCTGCAACGTGTGTAATCTAATGATGTCTTTAGGAGAATGGTGTGTGTGATCAAGACATGTCTTTATTGGGATAACATGTATGATCAAATTCTGTATTTAGTAGGTAGTGTATGTGATCAGATTCTGCATTTATTGGGCTGTGGGTATGTGATCACATTCTGTCTTTATTTGGATGATGTGTGTATGATCACATTCTGTTTTTATTGGGATGGTGTGTGATCAAATTCTGTTTTTTTTTAGATGGCATGTGTGATTAGAACTGGATCCACATCCAGAAATACCCAAAAAATCACTAACAAATGCCCAAATGTGCCAGATCCTGCCCCAGCCTGTTAAACAGTCCCCACCACATGGAAGTGGCTTGTCAAAAGAGTTCAGTGCCAGCCGCACCCTGCCAGCTGAGATGGCGTGGGACTAGGTGAGTGATTGTGGGGGTTTGGGGGACGGGGGGTGGGGGGTGGGGCATTCAAACAAACAGGACGACCTCAAACCAGCAGAACAATGACATCAGAGCCAATCAAAAACTCTGTTTGACTTAAACAGCCTATATCAGCGGCCTTTTAATGATATGCGGACGGATGAGACCCACTCTCCCGCGGCCTTGGCTCGTGTAGCAACCGTGGCGATCCGTTAAGGCTCCTGGCGCGTGGCGGGCGGGCGGCCAGCGGCGGGCGCTCGCTTCGCTAATTAGATCGGCGGCGGCGGCGGCGGTGGCGGCTGCCGTCCGGCCGCGGGGCGAGACAGCGCACAGAACGCACGCCAGCCGGCATGGCAGCCACACGCTAACAAGGCTGATTCAGATTGGGCGATACGAAGCCCTTGCGAGGGTCGTCCCACGCGTGGAAACTCATCTCCGGGCTAGTTTGTGTGTTGATATGTGAACCTCTTGGAACCTCGCCACGTAAATCTGTGGTTTTTGTTGCCTGAAGATTTGAGGAGTGATTCGAAAACAAAATGGCTGTTAAACCAACTCAGATAGAATACATTTTACACTGATCTCTTCTGAGCTCTACTGAGCAGTTTCAGTGTTGAATTAACAATGTGTACAATCCCCCGTCCTGCTAGCAAGACTTGAGGCTTGCTGATCATGGTGACTGAGCCAATGAAATTACCATCATGAATAGCACCCATTATGGGGCTTGTGAATGACTTATCCTAATGCACTACATTTCAGGCTGCTGGGTGGGTCATTCAGTTAAGGCACTATGGTGCATGGATGAGCCTCATAACCACAGATCGAAATTGGACCGTGCCTGTGCTGGTTACTCCAAAGTGAGATGCACAATTGGTGATTGCCTTGCCTAGGGAATGGCAGAAATCAGTCAGATAGGTGCATTGCAATCTAGCGACCCCCGCTGGTCGACCTGATGCTCGCGGACTGCAATTTAAAGCCACATACGACTGGTCTTCCTCTGACTCCACTCTGTGCAAGCTTAGCTGTAGTCTGTGGTGTTAAAAGAAGCAGCTGGCGACACCACTTGTTTCGGAGCCGAACTGTCTACACTTCTGAATTGGCAGTGGGGTTCGCAGCATGAATGTGCCTGCGCCAGTGCAGAAGATGGGTAATTTCAAATTGAAGTGGGAACTGGAGATGCTCAGCCCCACATCAGTTGCCAAATTTCCACAAAAAAAAAAAAAAAGAAGTAAGAAAAACTTTGGGTTTCGCTGTGTCTCAGCATAATCTTATATCACATGCAGGCCTGATGAGAGCTCCAGCGGCCAGTGGCCTCACATAACCAGAAATGATTGGCGGTAGCATCGGCCAGTCAGGCAGCGAATCAGCCAGAGGGTGTGTCTTTGTAATATCTTCTTATGACCTAGCAAATCATTTTTGTCACCTGTAGGGGCCATAATTCTCTGGTCTCTATATTGCCTATATTCTAATATGTTGAAAGCAACACTGCAAGGGACAATCGACATAAATAAAATCAATGATATTTTTGAAAATATTTTCACTGCAACATGATTTTGTCATCCCAGACAAACAAAATGCTTAAACTTTTTTCTGCCAGGTCTCAGGAGAGGATATTGCTCAAGGGCGCCTCTCCTGGTCGATTCGACACCTGCAGTCTGCCTGCCCCAGCTGTGGCTACTCCTCTCATTCAACACCCGCGCTGCTCTTGAAGAGGACTATCATGTGAAAAGCCTCCACACTCTCCCGTGCTGACGGAAGTCGTCAAGGCGATGAGACAGGTGAAGAGGTACGAAAAGGTCTTTCCAAATATGAAAAAGTATATGAACTCATTGAAATGTATTCATGCACTAATTCATTCAGTCAACAATACATACATGGTAATCTAGCAGTAAATTCTTCACACAACAGCTCACAATACACGGAACCAAAAGAGGCCTAAATTCTGCCATGCAAAGCCACAGGTGATCAACTCCAGCTTCGGGCTCTTGCTGGAGAGACACGGCCAGGATAGGTAGCATAACGCTGCATTATTTCAGTCTAAGAATTCTCTTGGAACGTTGTGTCAAGAGGTCATGCAGCATCACGTCATTTCACACTTTTAGAAATCAGATTTATCCGTTTTGCACCAGATGATCCTTTTTTTTCTAGATGCTTCCTCGGTTTATGGTCCCACGTGACCAGGTTTGATACTTTTGAATGATACATAGAAAATGCTCAGTGTAAAATCAATTCAGGCCGAGTTCTTTAAACTCTAATTGAATGCACTTTGTCCCTACTAGACTCAAATAACCTCCGTTAGAACGAATGTAACACCGAGTATTTTTCTGCGTAATAGCCTAATCTATGGCTGCCCCTTTGTGCATCCGCTTATTTATCACTAATAGGGATCAGGCCCGAAGGATTATGGATTAGCACCATTGTATTCAGAGGCAGTCGCCCGGTGCGTGAGAAGCCTGTTTTATTCTCCGGTTTAGCGCCGTGCTAAACTTCGAGTGCTCTCGCCCCCCCCTTAATGTGACCAATTTCTCAGAATTAGAAGAAAAAAATAAATAGATTTAGGGTAGGAAGTGCTTCCTGTTTTTCTCCCACTCTCACTTCCTTGAACACGGAGGCGGGCATGTGATCTGAGAAGGATTGGATTTTGCTTTCTCCAGAGCATTGCAGAAAAGGGCATTGAGTAAAACTGTTGATGACAAGCTTGAGCCCCCTGACTGAAGCAATTCAAGCTTGTAGCCTGGAAGTGAACATTGTCGGTGGATGTGTAGGCCAAATGAAGCGGTGGGCAGAATCGAGGAAGCCTGAGTCGCTACTGTTCCCTTGAACGGCCGGCTGAAGACCATTGAGAAACAAATGCTGTTCCTTTCTGAACACCGCGATGGCCTTGAAAATCGTGGGCGATGGAAACATATCCACTTCATAGGATTAGGCAAAGGTACAGAGGTTGAATTGTTTGAAGTCTGGCTGCCTGAACTTTTGAAAATGAAGACCAGAACTGGGTGGAGAATCACACCCGAGCACTTAAACTGGGGCCGAATCAGGTAGGGGGCAGCAGTTAGGCATGAGTTCGGGAGCACAACACCGCATGCTTTACCCAGCCAGGCTTCAGCCGACGGTTAAAAACTCATCTAAAGTCTGTTCTACACCCACCAAGGCTCTGGCATTTTCCCAAGCTGCCGAGCGGTGACTGACCTGCTTTATCAGTTAGCCGTCGGTACGTGGAGTCAGCAACACTGTGGACTGCACTGTGACTCTGTGAATATAACTGTTTGTGACCCATGATGTGACCTCAATAGTGGCTCTCTGACCAAACCCCCACCCCAACTCCCCCCCCCCCCCCCCACCTCCTCCACACCCAGGCCACTGTTGGCACTCGCAATCGCTGTTATGAGCCCAGCAGGGCTGCACAGTGCGATAGGGAGCAGGGAATGCTGGGGGATAGAATGTGAATTTCATACTCGGATGCCTCTCCACTCCGTGTTTTTTTATGAATAAAGAACAGCGGCTCCGGTCCTAATGAATGTGAGGGCGCTGCAGAATTTAAGCCACATACAGAATTTAAGCCACACCCCGGGCCCTCTCTCGCCACGGCCGCACACCCCCACCTGCCCCTTGCACCGCCCGAGACACCCTCCTTTCACTCTCCGGGTGAGCGCTGGGCAGGTGAAGGGCTTGCACCGGATTGGCTCCTGAATCCTGCACTCTCCCCGCCCACTGCGATTCCCCAGTTCACCACAACGTTTTCTGAATTGTCAGTTGACCTACCTGGTTAAATAAAGGTAACATCTTTTTTTAAACTATATATCTGAATGTTTCCTGAACAAGGGTCAACCATCAATTAATTTTATATTTTTGAAAATAGGCGTCTTCACAAGGTATTTCAGGGCTCTGAATGAGTGGGTGAAAAGGTGAATGGAGTGTTGTGAATGGGTAACTGGGTGTAGGGACGAATGGGGATTTGTGAATGGGTGAATGGATGACTAAGGCATTGTGAATGGGAGAATGTGAGAATAGGGTGTTGTGAATGTGTGAGTGGGTGAAATTATTAATGGAGTGCAGTGAATAGGTGAAAGGGTGAATGAGTGTTGTGAGTGGTTAAGCAGGTGAAAGGATGAATGGATCATTGTGAATGGATGAGTTGCTGAAAAGATGAATGCAGTGCAGCATTATTTCTGGATGAGAGGATGCAAATATCAGCAGGTGAACAGCGTTGCCAATAGCGATAACGTAATTGTTGCTTGTCAGATGGAGGACTGAAAGGACTGAAGAGGTTTTCAGAAGGGCAGGGTTCCAATTCAATCCTGAATGAGGACTGCTCTTAGAAAATGACTAAGCAGCCTCCAAACCAATCCATAAAACTGGAAATTGGGCGTTAGTCTTTCTCTGAACTATTTTTGCGAAAAAGCATTTCTCCAGCTCGACATCGCACACGCACAAGCCGAGGCATGCTGAGCACCTTTCTCTCTGAGCTGTTCCATGCAGTTTTTCTATGGGAAACAAAATCTGTACGAGTCTCACACAGAAGGGACTGCAGTCAGTGCATCTAATCTTACAGCTCAGGGGCAAAGAGTGGAAGCACACCCCACGAGCTAGCATGCGACGCAGCCCCACATCAGATCGGATTACACCTGCCGGCCCGTTCCCCAAACGGGCCACCTCCTTAAATGGGCCACCTCCTTAAACCTCCATGTCTCTCCGAGGCCCCTGGAAGTCTGGCTCGAACCGCAGCCCCCGGTCCGAAATCCGCAACTTCCTGACCCACGGGCTCATTCGCACGGTCCAGACTCTCCACAGGTAAATTATGACTCAAATGAATGGCAGTGCATCGGTTTCTCAGAGTTATAGAAAAATGAGAAATAATCACTGTGTCCTCCTCCGCGTTGCTGTCGTGGTTGTTCTCCCGCACACTCCCTTCAGTAAGTGTCGCCATTCTCGCTCAATTGGTCTGATGTGGTTTAGATGGAGAGCTCCCCTCAAATTCCCCAGCAATTGCATTTCAATTAATGGCAACCACTGAGGCGTTACATACAGATGTAGGACAAAGATGATTCACCTGTCAGTCAAACAGTCAACGGTAAGGAATTTCAACATTTTTTCAAAATTATTTATTTCTACCCCGCCCCCCAAACAGATTTATTTTATGCATTTTTAGGCACCCCCCCCCCAACCTAGCCTTTCCATTAGGCCAGTGGAGGGGTGGGAAGGTTCACCAGCTATTGAAATTTGGCATCAAAAAATGAGTACAATTACCAAATGTACATGTGGCACTTCATGGGCAGATCTGTCCACCAGCATCTCTCTACTTGACTGCATCCCAACCCGAGGGGTGTGAGGCTGTTTGTGAGGAACATTGAGGACGCAGCCTTAGACCAGAACACCCCTACCGCTCATACCAGGACCAAGAGCACAAACAGTCAGGCTGAGCTCCCCAGGAACCCCCACCACACTCAAAGAGTCCCCCACAGGGGCCCAAGCCTTCCAAGAGGCACCAGACCCAGCTTACCACACACACCCCGCCGCTCCAGGTTCCTCAGGAATATGATACCTGGTGACAGCAACATCAATCACATCAACATCATTCCACAGAGACAGCCATGCAACTGTATCTGCTAGGACAGTGATGCCCCCAGCTGCTCAACTGAACACAAATCAGATAAGAGACCTGATTACTTTAATCTGTAATAAAATACTGAGTTGAAGGAACATTAGCTATAATGCAACCAATATACTAACTAAATACTAGTGCATCATTACCAAATAACAATGGTTGATATATCATATGTTCAATTAAAAATCAGTTGCTTCTTTGTGAAACACTTTTCCCTTAAAGCTAAGAAAATTGGATCCTTCGCTGTTAGTAGCTGGAACATTCAGGGCTTGTACTCTTCAATTTACAGTTTAAAATGGACAAATCCTGATTTTGTAAATAGCGTAAAAATACAAAAAATATAATTATTTTAAACGAAACATGGAATCAAAAACATATCCAATTATGTCCATTCTAATTGTCCAAATAATCATATATCATGTATGTATTGATAATGTGAAAATATGCCCATGTTAAGAATGGCAGAGGTGGTATCTAGGCGAACACAAAGATTACATCTCACCAGTCATAAAAGTAAAAAAAAAAAAAAAAAAAAACTACATTTGGATAAAAAAAGTCCCAAGTATATTAGAAAACAACAAGGATGTTTATCTATGTGAAGTTTATATTCCACCTTGAAATTCCCACTACTACGTGGAGGAGGACTTGAAGGAACCCCAAAAAGAAATAAGCCATTTAGGTTCCATCATACTATGTGGTGTGAGAGAGAGAAACTGTAGACCATAAACGGCTTGCTCTTTACGGAGGGCATGCAACTTTAAAACCTGTCCAACTAGAACTACATTTAAAATGAGATGGGAGACAGCACAGCCATTTTCTATTAGGCTGACGCTGACAGCTAGCATCTACCGAACCCCACCCCTCCCCCACCCCCTTGGCCTGACCTTCTCTCAGTTTCTCTCTCTCTCTCTCTCTCTCTGTTTCTGTTCTTGTTTCTGTCTTTCGGAGTTTGGTCGGTGGGAATGTGCGAGCGGTTTCTGTGGCGTGCGAAGGGCTGTCTTCCTCCTCGTGCCGGAAGGGGATTGAGGAAGTTCTGACCGCGGGGGGGGTTTCAGGACAGTTCCTGACATAGAATGCCCTGCCTTCTGGGTGAGACTTTCTGTCCAGCCCCAGCAGGGATGGGTTTTAAGAGGGCGTCCCATCCCTGACGCCCCCCCCCCCCCCCCCCGCCTGTGCTGTTCCCTGAAGCAGAGAGGAAGCTACTGCACAGCTGGAGTGATGATGATTATTTTTATGTATTGCCTAAAATACAGTAGAACTGGTGAATTTTATGATTGGGCAAGCCAAAGTGACATGTGGAACACATTTTCTAGAAAACAAATGAAGTGGTTTCATTTCCTGATTAGCTGAAGGGTCAAACTGGAATTTACGTATTGTTTACATATTATTGCCCTCTCAATTTCTATGTGCTGGAGAAAGGACCCCCGTTTCTTCTTTTCTCTTTCCTCCTCTCTCTGTCTCTCAAATACAAGAAAAAGGGGAAGCTGACATTTGACAGAAGGTAGAGAGAGAGTGGGAGAGGGGGAGAGAGAAAGGTAGTGAGTGTATGTGAATGGCAGAAGAGGTGGAGTGTGTCAGGGGATGTGAAGAGGAGAGAGAGAGGGCCCTGTGCTGGCACATTGGTGATCGGAAGCGGGGGGGTGGGGCGGGGCGGTTGAGGATAAGTACTAACGAGGGAACTGTTTGAGTTCCCTAAAGTGTGAGCCACAGCTGGGGCTGGAGAAGCCTGCGGAACGCGGGCACGACACATTAACGCTGAACTGTGTCAAACACCGCCGACGCAGCGTACGCCGTGAACGCCGCGCTCAAAGAGTGCAGATGTTACAGGAAACGGCTAACGCGGCTAACGGCTAAAACTGTGTCAACGCTACACTGAGACAATGTAATTTACATAGCGTAGGTAATGTGTCCTGCGCGAATTAATATTCGTTAATGTGTGTCAACGGACGCTTTTCCGTGGAAACCATGTTGTCGTAGCACCGGCCTTACGCAAGGTGCCCTCTGGAGGTTTACCTCCTGCAGAGCTTCTCGCCTGCTGGCCCGAGAAACTCTCCTTTCGCCGGCTTCCACCGCCAAGGCCGCGATTAGCAGCACGCGCTAACGGCGAACGGCTAGAGGTGGAGTGTGGGTAGGCTAATAAGCTCTGGGGCGGTGGGAATGGGGGGGGGGGGGGGTGGGGGTGGGGGTCGAACTTACCAGATCATCGTAGCTGCTGGAGCTCCAGAGAGAAGAAATGGATGAAGGCAACGGCAAGTTCGCTCAGTTAAGCCGACGAGCAGGGATGTTCTCTGGCCACGGCTCGCCACTCGTCCGCCACGGGGAGATGTGTAAATAAATAAATAAATAAATAAATAAAGGCTCTGGTGTGGGAAGAAAAACGAGAGAGAGTGAACTCAAGGAACCTCCATTGAGGTTCACCGGCTCACCAGTCCATGGATTAATGCGTGCACCCGGTCAGCAGTAGAAATCAATGCGCTACATGCAAATTTCCGCACGCGTTTATTGAGAACGCTGAAAGGTGTGGGGTTAGGAGGGCTGTCGTGGAACCCGTAAATGAATAAAGGGAGTGGATCGGGGGGGATAGAGCTGTTCTTGCTTATTTATCCAGGGGAAGGGTGGCGGGGGGGGGGGGGGGGGGGGGGGGGGGGGGGATGTTGGTGGTATCTGATTAAACAGCGGTCAACCTTCAACCTTCCAGAACTCTGTCTGCTATTTTAATTCCGGTCACCTGGAATGGAATAAAATTGAGTTTGTTTTTCTTTCAATGATTAGCAATATTATTATTCTAATACCGGTGATTGAGGTTTCTTTTTTTAAACCATTAGCGGAGTTATTATTCTGATTCGCACGGGCTGCAATTTCCTTTGAATGACCTCCCAGAAAGAAAAGTGTTTACCGTGTTTAATATTTACGCCCTGGGCGGGATTTGAAGGCCGTGCTGAGTAGTCTAGTCGATTGCTTTGTCTCCAGCTCCCCCATAGTCTCTGTGTTTTTATCCTCATTCAGTTAATAATAATTCATCACTCCCCCTGCCTGCCCCCGACACACACATACACATACACACACACACACACACACACACATACACAACATACACACAGATGTTAAATCTGCAGCGCAAATAGAGTTTAACCCCTACAGGGAATATAGTATATATATATATATGGATGGGTGACAAATTAAAGGAACAACCTAAATAAATGAGTGGAGAAACATAATGAATGCAGGTGCTTCCATACAGGTGTTATGGTACAATGATACAATTAAGCAATTAACATTCAATCATGCTCTGTGGCATACATAGAAATGATGAGCAGGCCGAGTTGACCTCGATTTTGGATCAAGATGGCAAGAGGAAAAGATCTGTGACTTTGAAAGACAATTCATTATTGGGGCACAGATGGCACGAGCTTCAATCACAAAGACTGCTCAACTGGCTACTCTTTCAATAGGAACAGTGATCGAAGTGGCATCTGCATTTAGATCTAAGGGAAAGACGTCAGTTAACTATGGGAAATTGTGGTCGAACGTGCATTTTCAATGACCGTGACGCTTGTACATTAGTACAATATGTTAGGAAAAATTACAAGAGCAACTCTTCCTCAGTTAACCAAGAATGTTGATGCAGGAGGTGATCAGACTGTGTCAGCAAGAACAGTCCGTCGACAACTATATAGAGAGGGTTGTTATTGTGAGGTTGCAGTGCATAAACCCCTCATTACAAAGACAAATGCACATTTGAGAGTTCAGTGGTGCAAAAACCCTAGGCACAGGTCTACAGAGATGTGGGAAAAAGTGGTCAGACGAATCATCCTTCACCATATTCTCGACATTTTTCTGGCAAGGTTTGGGTCCACTTGTCCACTTAGAGGGAAGGGTCACTGCAAATCAATACAAAGTTATTCTGAGTGATCACCTTTATCTTGTAATGAAACGTTTCTATCCTGATGGGAGTGGTCTCTTCCAGGATGACGACGCCCCCATCCACAGGGCACGAGGGGTCACTGAATGGTTTGATGAGTATGAAGAATGATATGAATCATATGCTAATGGCATATGGCCTTTGCAGTCATCAGTTCTCAACCCAATTGAACACCTATGGGAGGTGTATATATATATAGTTATTTATTTTGGGTCTTTTTTGTATATATATTTTTTCAAGGCATTGCAGCACAATAAAATGTGTGTGAATATACATATGATAATCGCTTTCAGATATTGCATTGCATACCTTTTAAAAATAGACATATATCATTGTTTTTTTTTCCGAAACAGAACATATTCCGTTATTTAATACACCGCAGTATGCTTATAAACCTCCAGTGAGAAATGGCGATGGACCTCTGATGTAATGGGCTTGTTTTGCATGAGACTGCAGTTTGTCGCATTTGAGTAAAAGCCATTGGAAGCCAGTGCTTCAAAAAAATGCCTCAATGGCAATGGCATTCGAACCCGGGCACTTGAAATATGCAGCTGGGAGTAATATAATTAAACGAGGAGGCCAGGAGAAGTGCTGCAGTTCTCTCTGTGTGGTTGGGGGATGGGCGGAGACTGGTGTGGAGGGTCTGAGTCGATTCTTTTGTTTCCTTTCAGAAGCCACTGAGGCTTGTAATTAATCCTCCAACGTCCCCGTCAAGCCCTTGCTCACTTTTCTCCTCAGAACACCGCTCGACCGCTGTAGAACTTCAGATACGGACGCCCGCCTGCCCAGTCATGGCCCTCCTGGCTCGCGTTTGACCTCCTTTAGAACGCTTCTGTCCCCCCTGGCCAGCTTTGGCCTGTCTGGGCCCGCTTTGCTTTGGGGGTTCCCCGAGGCCACCGGACCCCGCAGGAGACTGCGCCCCACAGACATCTCAGGACTGCTGTCACAGTGAGGTAAGCAGGTCAATGCGCAGTGATTGACAGCTAGAGTGCAAAGGTCAAGGTGATGTCATTCATGGGTAATTTTGGGAGGTGTAGTAAATCGCTCCGCAGTCCGCTTGCGTCCGTTGGGGGGGGCCCCTGAGATTTGTGGTCTTTGTTCCTGCGAAGGCCTTAATTAATTGGAGGCATTGATTGGGTGAATTGGATGGAAGATAGAGGGACCCCCCCCCCCCACCCCCAGGTGTCAGTCAAAGCCCTGATTCCAAATCCCTGGGGGTGTTGGATCTCACTTGAGCACTTAACATTTTGCCAAGAAACAGGCCTACAAACGCAAACTGTTTCTAATTGGGGGAAAAAGTGAAATCGTACTCGAATATTGATTTAAAAATAAACACGTCGTCCAGAGGTTTGAACAAAAGCAGCATGAACGGTGAAATTGAAAGGTCTGTGAGTGAACACAACTCTTGTTGTAGATTAATAATCTGCCACTGTGCCAGATTATTAATCCAGCGCAAATGAACTGTGCAGCCCACACCTGCCTGAATGCTTTTAGCAGTGACATTGGTCATTCGGTTCCTCTCATGCCACCCTGACTGGAGCCATGCATAGACCCATCCTGCATGCTGTCATCAGGTAGCATGTAATAATAATATCAGTACCATTGTCAGACCTACATAATTTATAGCGTGGCAGCAGGAGGGTACTGCACGATTTTGAGTGTTGCCATCTCTGCAGTAGTAAACGGGTGATGCGTCGCGGTGGAATGGGCACCAGCGACAAACCCGCCGTCAAGGGGCCGGGGGCACCCATGTAGGCGCCCCCCGCTGTGGCGAGACTCAGACCTGTGATTGGCTAACGGGCGGCATGCAGCGAGGCAGGGCGGGAAGGCGGTTACTCGCCGCGGTAACGCGCCGTCCGCGTAGCGGAGCCTCGATTATCGAGCCGGGGCTCGAGGGGGCGGGGAGGCGACGGGGCGAGTGGGGGGGGGGGGGGGGGGGGGTTGTAAAGCGAGGCCCTGTGGGGTGAGTTTTGGCACGGCCCACCTAGTTTGCGGTTCTGGAGCTGTGGTCTCCATCGTTAGCAGAGGAGTCGGCTTGCAGCTCGGGGCCCAGTTAATTATTTCGGGCAAAACCACGACGCGTCAGGAATCCTTGAAGCCCATTGGCCATGAAATTAGATATTATTGTGAATTATTATTAACAATAACAATCGCTCAAATTCTTGCTTTTATCTGACATTGATTCTGGGTGCAGTGCTGTAACCTGTATATAGTTGTAAAGCTTAGACTCACACTTTGATGCAAAAAACCCCGTCTTGATAGGTAAAACCATTAGAGATAAAAAATAAATAACAAGGCAGTCCCTTTACCAAAAGGAGGACTGAAATTGACAGCCCACTTTGATAATTGTGGTATTTTATAATCCAATAACTGTGCAACAAGTCAAGCAACTGGTAATACCAGTGATGCTATTGACATCACCGAAATACTCCTCTGAGACAATAAACCAGCCCACTCAGTACATATGCTAGAAAAAGTCAAGGCATTATTTCCGTTCAGCTGAAAGCATTCTCAAGAGCACTTTAAAATTACTATTATGCCAAAGCTCCATTTTTCTAAAAAAGCAACTTACCCTACAAACAGTGAAAAAAATTATCTCAATTAGACATTGAGTGCTAAGAAAATTACCCGAATGCAACCTACTACTTAAAAAATTGACCCACTCTATGGTATATTCGTCGTGACTTTTGCCTTGGCTGGGTAACCCCGTATATGTTACGGTAACCTTGCAGTCTCATATTCTTCTGTTGAAATTTTGGCTAAACAATTCTATTGCGTAATGAGATACTTTCTTCACATAGCACAGAAGTTGAAGCTTAGCGCACACTTTTTTGATTGTTTATTGTACCTTTGTTTATCATCAAATGCTTGCATACAGGACAGTGTGACAGTGATAAAGGGAACCATATTATTGTAAATAGTTTATTATTAGATTTTTTTTTTTTTTTTTTAATCTAATTTTCTTCCTTGTAGGCTCTCGCCCTGTAATGATAGGGAGGCTTGTTTACCTCTTTGATGTTATGAGGTAGGCCAGTGGGAGGAAACTCCTGGCATGTTTTTACCACAGTGGACAGGTCTAAGGTGAGAGGTCAACACAGGCAAATCAATTGTTACTGTCGAGAGCACAGGCTGCACACGTGTGTGTGTGTGTGTGTGTGTGTGTGTCTGCATGTGAGGCCGTTGGTGACATAAGTTCCCTCACTTCATACTTCCCGGTGAAATTCCTTTGAAAGCTTTGATAACTGATTAAATGGGTTCTGGGAGGCTCTGCCTCATTGAATACAGCCACTGTTTGTACTGTATATGCAAATTACAGCAGCCTGCTTCCTACTTAGAATCCTGACTTACAGCGACCTGATAGCTGGTCAGAGTGCACAGCAAGGAAAACCAAATGGCTTGATTGTTTCTAAGTGAATTTAATGTGTGGTAAGTAAACATTATGAACATGTTGTACATAGTAACTCTCCAAAAGGACACCTTTTGACTGAAATACAGGGCTTAGCTAAAAAGAGAGAATTGGTAAATGAATAATATTTGTTTTGTGGGATTCCAGAGGGAACCACACTCAATAGAATTGGCTTTTGGAAATGGAATATGGCTGGGGAAAAAAGATATGCACCATATTCCAATTTGGACAGGTTTGGTGTTATTTGGAGAGGTTTTGGGGACACTTGGGCCCGCATTTGTGAAAACACATGTTTTTCAATCCACTCCAAACTTTTCTCCTGGAGTTGTATACATCTTGGGGTACACTTGGAAAATAAATCTGGTTGCATCCAGTATCGGAAGTACATGGAATTACTGATGCAAAATAAAGAAAATTCAAATTGATATTTTGATTTATTTGTAGTTTTCAGAATGAATATGTCCTGAGTCATTTTCTTCGTATAAACGTACTCTTTATTTCAAGCTTCAAACCGTGTATGCACTGCATATAGTTTTGGAGGTTATGGGGTTGATTTAAGACAGGGGTTATTCTTATAAAAAGCCCAGGGTTTTAAGTGTGTTTTAAGGTAATAACTAGTGATGGGAGAGTGACATTTCAGAACCTGAGTGGTCAGAGACTCTATGATTTGAGCTAAATGCTTTTCCTATGGGGAGCACAGTTTTTAGAGCGTTCCAAAACAGTCTATGATTGACAGCTCACATTGCTGTGAGCTTCGTGAACCACGAACCCCGGTCGAAACCCGCAACTCCAGGTGTTCTTTCAACGCTGGGTGAACATGTGGAGCAACATCTGCTGATGTGAAAACACAAGGAGTTTGTGTGAAGCTGCACTTCTGGGTGAAAACACAGACCTCAGTACATGCTGCTGTGTAATTACCACACGCAGAAACTAAAGCTCTGTTTAACATAAACTCCCCCTGGGAGCGCCCGACTTTATGATACCCGCGGCTCCTCATCTGCGGAGCTGACAACAGGAGCCTGGTTAAACTACATGAAAGACTCATTTGGAGGAGAGGAGAAAACGGATTTCTGTGACATCAATCACAATTTTTGTTGGGAACAAAAAAAAACGAAAACGTGACATTTCTTGTGTACTCCACTGTTTTCTCCGTCTTCCAGATTCCTCTTCAATCCGTGCCTCTTTTGATGGAAGAACAGTGTGAAAAATGAAATGTCCAGGTGCTTCTCCACGTGAAGAGATGCAAACCAAGCAGCCAAACCGGCTTCACGCTGGGCTGCGTCTCCTCAGAGTGAACCGCTCCCCGCTCTGAAGCTTACGCAGCGGTGTGCACTGACGCTAACACCGCTCATGACATAGGAACTAGGTTCTAAGGTCATCGGAGCAGGTGTCTGAGGTCATAGTCACAGGCGCCTGAGGTCATAGGAGCAGGTGTCTGAGGTCATAGGAGCAGGGATCTGAGGTCATAGGAGCAGGATTCTGAGGTCATAGGAGCAGGAATCTGAGGTCATAGGAGCAGGTGTCTGAGGTCATAGGAGCAGGATTCTGAGGTCATAGGAGCAGGTGTCTGAGGTCATAGGAGCAGGAATCTGAGGTCATAGGCACAGGCGTCTGAGGTCATAGGCGCAGGCGTTTACGTTTCTGCTGCATCAGGGGCAGTAATATATTTGTTACTATTGAACATGTCCTATTTTTGTCCCATCTTCATTCTAAACTGAATTTGATAAATTTTGCTAATATATTGATGTCATACCTTAATGCTTTTTTTATGTAAAAATGTTATTTTATAATTCGTTTCTGAGCATGGTGTTGAGAATGGTGTGAACAGAGTATATGGTGAGGAAGAAGAGCTAACTGCAGAGAATGGAGTCTAATTAATGTTTCATGTGAGAAAGGAGCTCTCACTTGAGCTGTGATTGGTTGGTCTGCGCCAGGTATAAATATGCACTGTGATTTGCGTGTGCTGTATGTGTATTTCTTTTGTCTGCATACGTGTTTGGCTGAATGCGTTTCCATGGATTCTGAACTGCAGTTGCTATCTGTGAATTCTGAATTCAGTCTTGTACAGAGCTCTTACCTTCTATGCACAGGAAAAGCGGCTGGTGCGTGTGTGTGTGTGTGTGTGTGAGAGAGAGAGAGGGAGAGAGTGTGTGTACGTGTGTGTACAGAGAGGGTGGGAGTTGGGGGCAGGTGGGTGGGCATTGCGCTGTTTCCATGGCAACCTATAAACTATGCACCAGAAGAGGAGCGTGGATTTGTAAGGAATATGCCATGGGCCACATATGTCTGAGGATGCCAGACTATTTCATCTGCTAATTCTGTGTCCTCATCTCGAGTCATTCCTCTCCCGAGCGACGTAGCTGCATGTCTGTGTGGGGGTCCCCGCAAGTGTAAAGCTGTGGTAATGCGAACCACAGCCGGGACCTCAAACGTCCTCAAACGAAGGGACTCCGGAACTTTCCTTCTGGTAGGTACGGCTCCAGGTACGCCTTGACCATGGCTAGCCTCTGGGAAACCACCCCGAATGGCCAAACCTCCCCCTGGTCTGGGAACGGTAGTCACAGAAACAGAAACACAGAAATGAAATTTCTATTCTGTCTTTCATTGTGCACCGCTGCTAAAAGTCGTTCCTCTGTTTGGTATTATTTTTGTGTTTAATAATGTATCAGAGCAAGAAGCTGTCTGTACATTAGTGAGATACAGAATAATATTAAAAAACAACAAACAAGCCCTACTGCTTCCTGGATTCCACACCCATAAAAAAAATCGAGAGAAGGCGTTCATTTCTAAACCTCCAGTCACATGTCCTGCAAGCACATGAGCATGTATTTCAGATTTGAGAGAGACATAGAACCTGTAAAATCACCATCTCAGATCTCAGGTCAGCTCAGAATAATATAGTTCAGTCAGGACAACTCACATATTTAAATTAAATGTATTCATGAATATGCGAAGTAATTATTCTTGGTTTGCCGCTGAATGGATCTTCTTTAAGTACGTCTCTGCACGCACGAGCGGACATTACATTACATTACAGGCATTTGTCAGACGCTCTTATCCAGAGCGACGTACAACAAAGTGTATAACCATAACCAGGAACAAGTATGACGAAACCCCTAGAGAGAAGTACCGGTCCAAGTGCAGGGAACAACCGCATAGTTCAGCTTGGACCCTGTAGGTTAAACTGATTAACACTAACACAAACGAGAACAGCAACAAGGCAGTCTATGCAAAAAATACAAGCAGTATTTTAAGACAGGTGCATTAACTAAGTCACCTACAAACAGCTACCTAGTGCAGTGACCTATCAAACAGGGATCATGATGCATATCCCCCACTAAATGGGAGAAATAGCAACCCCTCCCCCAGAACCTACTAGCAGATTCAAGCAACAGGTGGAAGCTGGGGTGGTGGAGGGTGAGCAAAATTCTATGAGCTGCAGCAAGCGTAGCAATGAAAAAAGCAGCACGGGCTATCAGCAGAACCTGAGAGGTCTGACTGTTTCTTTAAAAAATGTGCTTCGTTAGTGATGCATGCATGTGCTAGGTTGAGTATGAGAACATGTAGTCGTGTGAGTATGCATTTGGTTGATTATGAAAACGTAGTGGTGTGATTATATGACTGATTGAGAATGAGGATGTGGTTGTTAAGGCTGACCAATGGTTGGCTGCAACAAGAGTTTCCGGACCGAAGGTAGGTAGTTCATGCGTGTAGCTGATTTGTGTAACTATCTCTTTTGAAGATTTCCATGATTTCCAAGACTTTGCTGAGGATTTTGGTAAAAAAAAGAAAAGAAAAAAAACTATGGAGATAGGGCCAACGAGGCATGCTCCCACATTTTTATTTTAGCATTGCATTATACTGCACACTGAAAATGCTATACATACATTCTTTCTCATTAACAAAGCCTGACTTAATTTAGACACTAAAGAAATAGACAATAAACACAACAAAACAGGCGATAACATTTCACTTGTGATTGTTGGTTTACAGTTTCAATCAGGTAGTGACCGTACTTTATCTAATTCGGCATCAGCATAAATAATATACATTTTAATTATGACTATTAATTATTTCACATCTTTAATTGCCCAAATACTATACATGCTGATCCTTAATTAAGAGGTGGAAAAGCACTTACTAATATTTTAAACACTTAAATTTAATTAAAGTGAGAAGTAGAAATGTCTTATGCAAATTACCTAAATTAAAAAACCATCGAATGCAATTTTGACTCAATAATGAAAAAAGAATGCATGTTATCCCTGATTACATTAGCTGTATTGTTGCATATTGGTAGCAGCGTTTAACTTAGATCTTTATTTACACAGCACAAGGTTCTTTATGTTCACCAGGAGCTGGTGCTGAAGTGGAAAATTGTGGAAGAAATCAGAAATAATGTTAATTGATGATTAGTTAACCATTAATGAGATTAAATTATTATACAAATGAGCTATTAGTTTATTAATGATTAAGCTTTGATTAAGCTGAAATATGTAATACTGTTTAGTTACTGATACATATGTAGTAGGTCTGTGATTACATATACCCTAGTAGGCCTGTGATTGGTTTGAGAAGTTTTAGAAGTGTCTCAGTAATCTGTGACGCTGAGCCATTTCTGAACTCCCCCTATATGATACGACCCAGTCGCTTACTGTACTGTATGAAAGGCAGTTGTGATCTTTGATCTGGGCACACACGTCCTGCTTGGTTGGGTCTCATGAAATACAACCTTTTTATAATTTATGGTTTTATGGTAGCTTATGTCTTTCAGTCTAATGAGAGTTTGATGGTTTGATTAAACTGAAATTTATCTCACCGTGAGGTCTCTGAGTCTCACTCCGGATCGGTTTGCACTGTGTGTGCGATCTGGGAGGTCATAACGAATTTCCTTAAGTGCCCTCCTCAAAGTCGTAAATGATTAGTCCGTTATTAATTGAGGTCTGATTAAAGATGTTCTCAAACCCACGTCCAATTATGCCTTGCCTTTCATGTTGCGGTAATCTGTGGTGTAACCTGCATAGCCCCCGCAGAAACTCACACAGCTCAGAGCTGTCCTGCGTTCCTAATTAGAAAGAAAGAGAAATAAGCACGACTGATCTTCTTTGTTTATATAAAGACTTTGTCTGATTAAAAAGAAGAAAATATGAATATGTGCATGCATCTCACTAAGCTCCCCCCCCCCCCATGATCCCCAACCCCCCATCACTGGTAGACAGGACTGCCCTGTCTGTTCCTCTATACAACCAAGATGTACCTCTGTCCTGGGGTGGAGCTGGGTGGGGTGTGTGGGGTGGAGCTGGGTGGGGTGTGTGGGGTGGGGATTCCCCACTGGCACAGGTTTGCTAACTTTGTTTGTCATTCTGTTAGGAGATACAGGTAGCATGAGTTCCTCTCCATTGCTTTTGAAACAACCTGAATTTTTTTCTGAGGTGTACTTTACATATTACTCTGCATGTTTCATTAAAAAAATAAAATAAAACTGGAAAACATTTTGAATATCGACATGCAACATAGTGCTGTTGGGTTGCCTGAAGTTTGAGAACCGCGCGATCCTTGACATGCTTGGAACTGTATAGATATGAATAATGCTGCCACTGCTTTGGTTGTGTCATCAAGCCGCCAGTAGGGGGCTTTTGGGTCGACGTGAGGGGAGTCGTCTGCATTACATTACTGCCGTTTCCCGCTGTTTCTGTGATCAGAGAGACGACACGACACCCAGCGCTCCTCTAACGTTTCTCCGCAACTTTTGTCTCTTGAGTCTTGACGCGTGACGCTTTTGCAGAATGTGAGCTTGTGGCAAAAATGCGCAGAGGGACGTGCACAGCTGTTTGGCTGTCATGTGATTTGACCACACGGAGCGGAGAGCAGGCGTGGGAGATTAAGCGAGTTCACTACATCCTCTGGCGCCCACAGCACCAGCGCTGACATTTGAATGTTCTGAATCGCCGTTTTGGTGTGCGATGTTATTTTGCAATGTGCCTAGGAACCAAAACGTCGTTAAAGCATGAAACGGGTCTAACAACAAGTAAATACATGGATGAATGAATGCATGATTTGATGAATGAATGAATGAATACGGTTTGTAAAGTGGTAACGAGCTGAACATGTTCCGCCTAATTATGTCTGTGGCTGCATTCACATTTATTAAAATGTCTGACGTCCTTGGTAGAATTACACAGGATACTGTCTGTCTCTTGAGGGAAGGTAATGAGGTACCAGAGATCTATCAGCCAGGCCTTGGCAGACAGCGGTCTGATAAACCTCAGCTGGCTGCGCAACATGTTACCCGTTAAATATAAATCTCATTACAGCCATGTGTCTGAAGTTTGTGGTTCACGCATGTGGGTTAGAGAAAACTGAAACTGTTCTTTTGTAATGCGGACACTTATTTTTGTCCTCGGGGCGACAACAGAGTAGATTAAAATAAACAAAACCAGACAACTGTCTATAACGATAAAAAAGGAAAACTAAAAATTAAATTTCCATATCTGAAGGCTAGAATTTCACCACGATAAACACTGGACTTACGTTTCAAAACATATTTGGAGGGGGCAAATGGTGTCTATTTTAGTCCGCTGCGTTCGTTCAGGGATGACGCTTGAACTTCCAACCTAAGTAACGTCGAGGTTCAGCTGAACGCTCGCCCAGTGCCAGCTTTGCAAGCGCCAATAAGCGAGACGTGCCGGCACTCAGTGCGCTCCTGTCATCAGCCATAGCGGGGCTAAGTCATATTTCTTAAGGCCAACTCGGGCATCAGTATAACACTGCGCAACAGTATATGACAATGGTACTTTGGCATACTACATTTGTCAACGAAAAGATTTGCCTTGTGAATAATAATTTGTGTGTTTTTCTTCCCAGAACATTCTCATCTTATTTACTGTGCCACTTCTAATTGCAGATTAGGCTATTTGTTTTTGCTGTCATTAATATTACTCTTAATTCTTAACATTTACCTTTTTCAGTAAAATGGGTATTGTGAAGCGGGTAACGAATTGGCACACTAACGCCGTTTAAAGGCATCCACCGGCTAGAACCTGCTGCCGAACACGCGCGGAAGCCGTCTTGCCCTTTTAAGTGGAATGCTGAGGACAGTTACCGCAAGCATCGCTGCCGGTTGCCTCAGCGCAGACCGCAAACGCCACGGTCACCATCTCCCTAACATTTCGATGGACACTAATAATCAAACCCAGATGGGCAGACGTCTGTACACTTCTCGTGCCTTTTCATTTTGTCAGCATAAACTTAACTTTTTTTACACAAATTTTCACGAGTAGAATATACTTGATAACATTAACTAACACTGTAATCTTCAAATCTAAAGGAGAATATCCTCTTTTGAACAAATGGTTTTTTAGTATTTCGGACAAGGGTTGTGGTAGTTGTTATTTCTGGTAGATGCTATATTTTTATACTTGTCTCAACACAAAACCAGAAAATAACTCTAATAACGTAGCTATTCTAAATTAAGTCAAATTCAATTGCACCATTATTATTGTTATAATAATAATAATAATAATAATAATAATAATAATAATAATAAATAACAATAATAATAATTATTCTTATTATTCTTATTCTTATTATTATTACTACTACTAATAATAATAATAATAATAAGCTACTACTAATAGTAGAAAGATAGCGCATCGTTATCTAGTATTGCGGACAATTTACTTTTGGCGGTTCTGGATACATATTATAGGTGCATTTATCAGCGCTTCGCCATTTCCCTTTTAAGAAGACCAAAGCCACCTTTCTCCTGGCCACCGCCGTGAACAGCGGCACCCCCTATCCGTTAGAGGAGACACTACATCCGCACAGCGCATTCCCCACACTCTCGTCTCAGAACGAGGCTGATTTGCCATTGGAAGCGCGAGCTGCATTCCACTCCATTCATGCTAAGGAGCTCGACACAGTGAAACGGAGCGGTAAGCTAGTGAGTACAGGCACACGAGTGGAAATGTTTTCAAGTTTGGGAATGTAACTATGGCAAGGATATCAAACCCGAGGATTGCTTTTACCCGTAAGTAACCAGTGGCCTGTCTGTCGTCACTCCGTGTATTGAAATGTTTTATTTGAAAGTGCATAGTTTTGTTATCGGAGATTTTTTTCATCCACTCCAAGACTTCCCTTTCCGCCGGGTGTCTGCCTCCCAACTGTTTTTCTTAATCTTTTAAGCTGTGGTTTCAACATTTTTATTTTTGCTCCGGAGCGGCCGAAGTGTGCGTTGAGGGGCGAAGATCTTGCAAGCTGAGCTCTCTCAATTTGCGGCTTTAAGTTTAGAAAATGTCTGCATTCAGTTGAAATGTAGCTGGCCATCCTTGTATTTTCGGAAACACTATAAAAGCATGTAAGCTGCGGTTTCTTGCTTTGAAAATGTTGTGTTCGGGGTGCACTGTTCTCTACGTGGAATGGAATGTGAGCTAGTTTAATTTCTTAACCGGTGTTCATGACCAGCCAAGAATCTCTGAAGCTTTCTTTAATACATAAGACGTATATACATTAAACCTCCTTAACATACCCAAATAAGGAGTGTGTTCGTGTTTCGTGTTTAATGCCCTCGGAAATATTTTCATCAATTACAAGTAATTATTTTTTCTAGGTTTGGTAATTAAAAAAAAATGTTTAGTCCACATTTTGCGTATCTTATTGTAGTTGTTCATTTTTACATCATGCCATTATTTTTTATACCTTAAGTGGTTTGGTAGGGGGGGGTTGAGGTGTGGACTGAGAACGAACGTCTTTGCATAAAATTCCAGTGCTCGGAAAATTGTCGTCATTTGTCAGAGAAATCAAATCTGTTGAAATTCTGTGTTCTAGAAATTATTTATCATAGCAAAATATGGATTTTATGTAGTCTCACGTAGCCGATTGCATACATGGAAATTATTCGTACATAGTGTTATGCGCTCGGGTTATAGCCTACGCTGTAATCGCATAAGTGCTTCTTTTTAATAAGCAGACTATTATTTTTCTAAATTGTTTATGTCTCTCTGGACTCCTCGGAATGTCTTGGTGAAAATCGATGCCCCAATTTGTGTTAAACGATTAGCCACGACACTGTTTTTAAACCCGTGCCCGTGTTACTTTTTGTCTGGCTACAATTATTTAACCGCCCTTACGAAGAAATGCCCGTTTTCAGCTAGAGTCGTGGGAATTCGAATTCCGTATTGCAGTAGTACGGTATGTTCGGACGCGGCTCGTGGGCTGTGCATGTGGATGTGTCAGTGGGTGTGTTTACTGCACTCGCGATTTCATTTCATTTAACAGGCAGCTCACATCATCCACGCAGGGGGTCTTGTTTTTAAAGTTGTAATATTGTAAATCTAATTGATTAAATTGCGAATGGAATTGCTTCCTTCCCCGTGGGAGGGATCTTCGCCTTAATGACATCCATGGCGAATACGCTGCCTCGCTAAACAAACGATAGCCTACTTCTACACGGAATCAAGTTGCCTGCTTAAATAAATATAATGACTTGAGTTGTTAGAATCGTTTGTCAGCGAGTGGCTGTGCGCGCGCTTCGACTGTCGGGATGGTAGAGAAGCGTTCTCTGTTCATTTATGATCTAGACAAGAACACACTTTGCCATTTATTAGGATAACGCTTTCCCGTTCAATGCACGGCTACATATTTACTTCGGTGATGCGACGTTGGCCTGCTGTTTTATGTTTGCGGCTTGTTTGCTGCAATGGCATCATCCACATAGTTGGATGAATATTGCTTCCAGTGCCTTTGGCATTGTTCCGTACGCCGCGAAATGCATCTCGTGAAGAAGAGGGGGTAGTAGTTGCAAAGTTTTGGGGTCTTTAGCGTTCAGCCCATCACCTGGGGATGGCTTGATTTGAATATGTATTTTTAATGAACTCCTGTATTTCTGAATCCAGGCAGCTGGAGGCATCGCGCTATTCCACAGCCCATTAAAGGTACCGGAACACAAAGAGCATGCAGCCAATTCGCAGAGACGCCGGTGATACAATCTTTTAAAGTGAGACTTAGAAAGAGCCAGTATTTAGACTTAATTGCCTGCACTTCCGTCCCTCGCGCGGCATTCCGCGCAGATTGTATTCACAGGAGCTCTGTTAAACCGGCTCGTAGCAGCGATACTGTGTCCTCTCTCTGTGATCTTTTATTCTACACAATGTTTGCGTCCACATATAAGCCAGTTTTAGTTGGGTCACGACAAACATTGGTAGAGGAGATCTTCTCTATAAAAAACTGTCCTGAATACTTTTATTAGTGTAATAATAATAATAATAATAATAATAATAATAATAGGCTACTAGTAGTTGTAGGATGACGTATCGCTTTTGATGTGGTGTTTTGCTGTGTATGGGTAGTGATAGAAGAATAATTTCTGTGCCAGACGCCTGGTTAGTCGGGCATGGCGGCATGCACGAAACATTTTATCACCGTCCGGCCGCGAGAGCAGTTTATTTGGCTTTCTCTTGGCGAATTCAGCCCCCCCCCCCCCCCCTCCCCCCGAATTTCGGTGAAAAGCTGCGCAGGCTTCAGTGAGACGGCACGGATTGACGGTAATGATACCACAACACTGTCTTAGCTGAGGATCTCAATGCCACACACGTAAAGGTGAGCGTATTAATTCACTGCGAGTCACAGTCTCTCCACTGCGCGCGTGTGTGTTTATGGGAGTGGGAGCGCGAGCGCGAGCGAAGTGGCATCGCCGGCGCTGACAAATTCCTCTTCCAGGTGTCACAATAAAGAGTATTCATGCAGGAAACGCAGACCGTCCACCAGTGGAATTCCAGACACGGAGCTCACAGCACGAGGTTTAAATAGGCTTTTCATGAAGTCAAGCTCGCATTGTTGGGAGTTTGTGTGCTGTGCCGGACCGAACGTCATGTTCATTCAGCTGACGGCACCGTGCCTCCACACCCCTCTTTAAATATTTGGGAATGTCTGGCCCGCTCTCCTTTTTGTCACAAATCTGGCCTGCCTGGCAGTGGATGCCAATACATTTCTAACGCTTTTGGCTTAGTTTGCATAATACTTGAATAAGTGGCCACGATTTCAGATTGTGATATTGGCAAGATTGCGACATTCCTGCGATTAAATAAAATAAAATAAATGCGCGAATATTCCTTCACAGCCCTCCTTTTTCAGTTGGCTCCAATAAAAGACTTATCTCGTTCCTCATGAAATCCCCCATCTGTTATTGACTTGCATGACTATTTGCACGTTGGAGAAATACTCGAAATACTTCTGGAGAACTTTCTCCCAGTCTGGCAACCTTCGGTTCAACTTTTGACATACAGTGCTGTGAAAAAGTATTTGCCCCCTTCCTGATTTCGTCTGTTATTGCGTATTTGTCACAGTGAATGGTTTCTGATCTTTGGGCTAATGTAGTATTACACAAAGGGAAACTGAGTAAACAAAACACATTTTAAAATATGATTGAATTTATTTATTTATTGAAAAAAGTTATCAAACACCCATATAAGTTATGTAAACAAGTACTTGCCCCCTTACACTTAACTGATTGCACAACCTTAAAATTGTTTAATGTTTTTTTGTAATGGAAAATAAAATAATAAGAATAAATAAATCCTTAAATAGCCGATCTTCTACGTGCCTGGAATACCTATGGTGTACATGAACACTGTTAGAGAAGAGCTGCGCGCCAGTTCTGAGCTGGTCTGCACATTTATTTAAGCGTTTTAAAAAAATATATAGTTTTTTTTTTTGCGGTTTGCGCGCAGCCGTGTATGTGTCGCGAGTAAGTTGGAGGTAGCGTTTGACCAATTTTTTCGAACCTCGCCAGATTGGCAGATGTTTTCAACCTGCCAGACACATTTATTCTCTGGCATTTCCGTTTTCTCTGCGCGCCCCGGCCTCCCCCCAGTCGGCGCACGTGTCTCGGCCAGTTCCGCTGCTCTTAATTAGCGCAGATTGCACCCCCTGGTCAAGTCAAGGCCTCCTAATTGTGTTTTGTTTTTCGGCTCATGCCGGCGAGTCATTGACATTTATTTAAAAGTTTAAGCAGCCACTGCATAGAATATAAAGCACTCCAGAAACAGTATTCTTCAGTTTTGTGTCTCTGTATCTTATTAACAATATCAGGTTTCACCGCTTTTGTCGAGTCTATAACCTGAAAACGAGGAGAAAAGCCTCCGATCCAACATTTTCCTTTAAGTTCAGACAGCAGTGTTTTGTAGTTTTTTTTTTTCTAAACCTGGAGGACTGGTTTTCCTTCTCGCTCTTTCTCACCTGCGCGAATGCACACACACACCCACACACACACTCTTACCCAACATGCTCCCTAAACTGCCTGTGGAGGTGCAGCCAAAGGAGGGGGTGTGGGAATGGTTTTTGTTAGGAGGTTCCTGCTCTGTAGAATGCCTGCAAATAAACATTTGAATGTTATTTTTGTCTGCTGCTTCACAGTTCTTAAAGGGGACTGAGCTAAAATGGGCGGGCGGGGGGGGGGGGTCACAGAAGCCAGTGAAGGTAGAGACCTGCTTTTTACCCCTGGTCTGTTGTCATTACATTAAAGAAGGCTTGTGTGCTGTAACTGTAATGACAATTCCTGTCCCTTGACTCATGCAGTAATAGTTTCATGCTTTGTACAGTGCAATTCATGGTTATTGGGGTGGCGGAGAGTGGCTCTCTGATTGGCTGTAGCCGGTGTGATGGGCAGGCTGGAGGCATTGTGGGATTGCACTGCTGTTTGGACGGGGCGTCCGGATTCCCGTGGGGCAGTGGGGGAGCTCATGTGCTGTGGGGGGTGGGGGAGTTTGGGTCTGGCGCGCGCGTGTGTGTCCATCTGAGCAAGTGTGGGTATCTGTGTGTGTGTGTGTCCATCTGAGCGAGTGTGTGTGTGTGCGTGTGTTCGAGTGAGTGTTTCTGTCTGTGTGTGCTTGTGTTTGTTTGTGAATGTGTTTTTGTGTGTGTGTGTGTGTGTGTGTGTGAGATTGAACGAGTGTTTCTGTCTGAGTGTGTGCTTGTGTTTGTTTGTGAATGTGTTTTTGTGTGTGTGTGTCTGTGAGATTGAACGAGTGTTTCTGTCTGAGTGTGTTTGTGTGTGTATTTGTGTGTGTGTGTGAGTGTGCGTATGTGTTTGAGTGTGTGTATGTTGGATATACTGCTCACACAGGAGATGGACATGTCTGCTGAGAGCAGTTTGGCTTGGAGCAGTGGGTGCCTGCTCTCTCTCTCTCTCTCTCTCCCCCTCTCCCCCTCTGTGCGTGTTTCCCTGTGATGCTCTGCAGACCTCTCTCCCTCGAGCCTCCTCTCTCTGGTGTGCCGTCTATCTTCCACTTTCTCTCACACTTTTTCTTCCTCTGTCTAGCATTCTCTCTCACTTTCTCTCTCCTGCGCTCTCTCTCTCTCTCTCCCCCCCCCCATCATATTTATAGCGCTGGGTTGAAGCCAGAGCCCGTCTCCTCTCTACAGTGTTTTCAGAAAGGTGACTTATCTGCCAGGCCGCTGTTTCTCTTGGCCCGCTGAGCCGACCGCCGGGGAGTTTCCTCCAGGCACCGGCCCCCGCCGAGCAGCTCTAATGGCGACTGCGACTGCGCTGAGCCGCCATTAGGGCTCCAGAGCCACCCGGACGCCACCCTGAACAAGGGCATCGACAAGGTCACGTGACCACGAAAGGACCAATCGCAGGGATCCATTCCTGGGTTTAGCGTTTTGGCCTTTGACCTCTGACCTCACTAAGACCCGGCTCGGCACTTTCGCGAGCGGAACCTAATCTGAGGAGCGCCTTATGAGGAGCGAATCGACGGGGCGGTCAGGTGCTGTTGGTGTTTCCCTGCGGAGGTGCTCAGCCAGGCTTTCAGCGTCTGTCTAAGGCCCTCCCCTCTTCGGTTGCTCACCCCGTCTGTGTAAAGCGGTGGAAATCTGTTTTAGCTGTCGCCGCCGGTCACTGCGCTGTTCCGTGTGAAGCCGGTCTGGAAGAAGACAGATCGCAGAGCAGAACAGTTTCAGACAGGCCAACATTGACTTATCTTCCCCCCCCCCCCCCCCCCCCCCCCCCTCCCATGCCAAATGCGTTTGTGCTGGGCTTAACCGCACATGGGCGGCATCGCTAACAAGCGCAGCGCCGCCGCCCCCTCTGCTCTGTGAGCGGCCGCGTGCGGTCGCGTGCGGGCCTACGCGCTCATTCGCACGCTCCCTGTTTTCAGTAACGAACGTACACCTCCCGCCCCGCCCTGCTCTCCTCCCGCCCCCCCTCTCAGCGTGTCAGAGGAAACAGCCGCTCGCTCTCCCGCCCGCTTTACCGGAAGCGCGGCTGTGCTGCCGGCGCGGAGTGTGTACGGCGCTCAGCGTTTTGGCGGTTTTTTGCGTCACGCTTTCGTGTGTGAGCTTGCGTGACGTACCTGTGAAAACTGGCTAATCGATCAGTTTTACTAGCTGTGTGAGAACCGGCGTGCGTGGACATTGGCTTTGAGTAGTTAGGAGGTGTGGGATGTCCCTGACCTTTAAGAAGTTTGTTGTACGGTTGTTTTCTGGTTAACTGTGGTCTGAAATGAAGAGTTAAAATGGGCGATTGTGATAGGCCCTAGCCTTCCACTGTGCTCGCCACAGGTCCTTTAAATAATCCGCAGGGCCCCTGTCTCGGCTGTCCGTCAGGCTGATGCGGGTCAGGGGGCGGGGCTCGAGGCAGGTGGCCGCCTGCGAAGCCGACAGCGCGGCAGGAAGCGGGGGCCGCGTAGGTACCGCCCACGCCACGCTGGCTCCGCCCCCCCCCCCTCCAGCGTTAGCACGCTCGTCTTCCTTTTGGGGGGTTCGCCCCAGCCCTCCACTCCCATGCGGGTCCAGTGAGCCCCCTCCAGCGGTTCTGTTTAACACGGTGAAAAAGGAGGAAATAATCTCATCGTTAATACCCCATTAAAGGCCTTGAGCGAGCGTATTGATCTGTCCACTGGGTGAAATGCTTATTCCACAGCTCGCCACACACGCTGGAGGAAATCTTTACACCTGCGCTCTTTCCCCCCCCCCCCCCTCTATCTCTCTCTTCTTTTACCCTCTCCTTCCATTTCCTTCTCTTCCCCATCTATCTGAGATGATTTAAAAGGCTTCGCTTGGGGCCCTAATTCGCATTTCTTCCACGAAAGGTAATTTTCGCTAGGGCTAAATGAAAAAAACCCACAACGATAATAAACTATTATCGTATGACTGCCAACAGCCTCATGGGTGGGGCCTTCCTCCGTGCTGCCCCCTGCTGTCAGGGTTTGAATCCACCTGCTTCATCCGTAACTGCAGCTGTTGCCACGGTAAATGGTAAATGGTAAATGGTAAATGGACTGCATTTATATAGCGCTTTTATCCAAAGCGCTTTACAATTGATGCCTCTCATTCGCCAGAGCAGTTAGGGGTTAGGTGTCTTGCTCAAGGACACTTCGACACGCCCAGGGCGGGGTTTGAACCGGCAACCCTCCGAATGCCAGACAATCGGTCTTACCTCCTGAGCTATGTCGCCCCACGGACACATTTCTTCATCCTGGTGTGTGACTTTGATTTCATTAGTGTTTGTGCACCTGCAGAAGAAGTAAAGAAATAGTCATTATTATTATTATTATTATTATTATTATTATTATTATTATTATTGTTATTATTAATAACAACAGCGCCATCAATATAAGTAATTACTACTGCTACTACTCCTCCTCCTCCTCTGTTCAGTAATGGCCTGGGTTGCCCTGAAGTCGGCCCAGCTCTCTTGTGCTGGCACGAGCGGCCGGTACCTGGTGTCACAGGTATGGCAGAGACTGCAGATTAATTGTTGTTGGCACGCTTTGGCTTGGCAGGCGTGTCAGAGAGCTGCGCGGGCCCCGGTGGGTCGGCTGCAGACAGCGGCACAGGGCGCGACACAAGGCTGCGTAGCCCAGTGCATTGTGGGACGGAAAGTGTTCTCGTCTGTTTGTGTCCTAGCTGCGGGCTGGTTCGCTGTGACTCACGACCTCGATAGCGCTTTCGAGCGAGTGCTTTTTTTAGCTTTTATTTTGACAGTTTTTCTTGTTTTTTTTTTCTTGCTACGGGGTAGGGATGTCAAACTTGCTTGATTCCCTGTGTGTTGTGCAAGAGAGAGTGTGTGAGAGGGAGTGTGCGCAAGAGAGAGTGTGTGCAGTGCACAGAGTGTGTGTGGAGTGTGTATGTGTGGGAAGGTGTATGTGCGTACACGAGAGAATGTGTGTGTGCGTGTGCAAGAGAGTGAGCGTGGATGAGTGTGTGAGTGTGTGTGCTTGCATGTGCGTGTGAGAGAGTACTCGCATGGCTTTGAATCTGCTCAAACTCCTGCTCATAATTTAGTAATTGTCCTAATCCTTTACCTCATTTGGCTTTTTTTTTTTGTTTTTTTGCACCGCAGAGTACTTGCGCTTGACTCCAGCAGTGCGCTTTGAGGTGGTTGCATCCTTGTAGCTTTACGTGGCTAATGCGCTAATTGGCTCAATTAAGCCGGGAGTAATTGTTTGGAATAAAAGCCAGCGCGCCCAGCTTCCCGCCGTGAGTTTGACACCCCAGCTGCAGGGTCGTCAGGAAGCACGGGGCAGCGGGTGGCAGGACCGGTAACCACGGTGACCGGATTGAGCCCGCCCCCCCCACCCGGTCCTAACTGCCTGACCGCGCTGGACAGCGAGCACGGTTAGTGAATCTCACCGGGACTGAAGCCCCTCCTTCTCCGGTCATATTTCCACACAGGCCATAATCCGACCAGGTCTGCGGAGCTCAGTGAATGCCGGGGTCCACGGTCAACCTGACCGCACTTAAGTTTGGAGAGCAGGCTTGTGCACAGCCCAGGAAATGACATCAGATGAACACTACGCGTATTAAGTGATTATTCATTTCCTGAATTGACTCATTTGAAATTGTGTTGGCTTCCAGTTCTGCTGGGGGAGTAGCAGTGTAAATATGACTCCGTTGTTTTTCTGAAAAAGGTCACAGTTTCCCGTAACAGGTTATAATATGAAGATTACCGATATGCCGACTCGGCAGATTACTCAAAGAACAAGTCAATGAGTGACGCTTTCATTAATTCTCATCCTGTGATGTTCTCCCTCTCTCTTCTCACTGTTTTTCTCTCCTCGTCTCTAACTCGGACAGGGAGGGAGAGAGAGAAAGAGAGGGAGAGAGAGAGGGAGAGAGGGAGAGAGAGAGGGAGAGGAGAGGAGAGAGAGAGAGAGAGAGTGGAGAGAGAGAGAGAGAAGAGAGAGGGAGAGGGAGAGGGAGGGAGAGAGAGGGAGAGAGAGGGAGTGGAGAGAGAGAGAGAGAGAGAGAGAGGTAGAGAGAGAGAGACAGAGAGAGAGAGAGAGGGAGTGGAGAGAGAGAGAGAGAGGAGCACATCACAGTTCTGTTTCTGTGAATGGACTGATAACCAGCTGCCTGATTTCACAGCCCAGCTTTGAAGTGTTCTCCTGCCCCTGGGGTTGTGGGCGGGGGCAGGGGTGGGGGCGGGTGTGTGGAGCAGCTCGCTCTGGAAGTGATTAGCTCACCATCTGTAAATCGGGGGCCTTGACTGCTCCGGCCCTGCGGGAGGAGTCAGGGGTGTGAGGTCAGGGGTCAGGGGTCAGGTATTTCTTCTCACTGGTGGAACAAAAATGACCGCTGGTGGAAGGAAAGTCTGCTCTGTACCCCCCCCCCCCCTCCTGGACCTCTGGACCACATGTCCGAGCGTGTAACGAAATCCAAAATTTATTTTTTCATGGTGTAACTGAGGCTGTGGGTGTAACTGACACTGTGGGTGTAAGCGCACTGTGTACTCTTCATCGAGGTGCGCTTCTATTAAACCACCCCGGGGGGGGGGAGATGTTGAGCCCCTGCCTGGGCGATATTCTGGGACACCGTTGTCCTAAGACATTTCCACACTCAGCCGCACAGGAGGGTCTCTAAGACACACACGCACAGCTTTGCCTCTGGTTCCTCAGACCAAACGATGTGCTTCTTACACACAGTAAAATTTAGCTGCGCAGTTAAACTTGATAGGGCTCATCCCTTGCAGATCATGGGCGTTTCGGTGCCGTGTCATAATTATACTGTTTCCTCGTGCCCTGTTTCAGGCAGGCCTGCTTCGCTCCTGTTTGACACGTCTACTCGTCAAACAGGAAGTTTCCTGGAGTCGTTCTGTATGGAATGGCAACGCACCGCCACGGCTGTGACCTCTGGCTGACTGTGCCTTCCCCACAGTTACACACCCCCGGCCCTGTACTGAACGCACCCCCCGGCCACATTGCCCTGTACTGAATACACCCCCGGCCACATTGCCCTGTACTGAGTACACCCCCGGCCACATTGCTGAACACGCCCCCGGCCATGTTGCTCAACACACCCCCGGCCCTGTTGCTTAACACTCAGTGCATCTCCATTCCACGCGGCTCTGTCTGTCGTTTTAGCGGTGCAAACCCCGGCGGCGGTATCGGGCGGTAATCCCGGCTCGCGATGCTGAAGCGTTACGTCATCGTGTGGCGGTTTGGCGTCACACCGCCGGTCGCCCCGTTCCCCCGCCCCCACCCTCCCGGCCCCTGGAATGCGGTCGATCCGGCGCAGTCGGCTCGGTGCGGCGCCAGCCCTCCGCTTTCGCTTCCTCCCTGCAGCCGCGCGCGGACTTCCTGCCGTGCGCCGGCGTGGCGGGTCCCGCTCTGAGCCGCCGCTGCTGCTGCTGGCGGGGCGGCGGGGTTGTATCGAGGGCAGGGAACTTGGCTTGTACCTGAGAGGTTGCAGGTTTTATTCCAAGCTCGGAGCACTGCTGTTACGCCCCTCAGTCTTGGTGCTTAATTAGAATTTCTTCAGTAAAATGTAAAAGGACTATTTAAACCTGTATTTAATCTGTGTAAGTCACTCCGGATCAGTGCGTCAGCCAAACTAATGCACTGTGATTTCATTTGGCAGTTTGTGTTGGCTTTGTTAGAGAGGTACAAGAACTCACCCCTGCCCTGCTTTGTCAAACTCTCAAGCAAACCTCCAGTTGAAGATTGGTGACCCCCAGAGTCAAGTTGAAATGATTCATGTCTGACCCTTGATTTTCACTTCACAGTGAATAAACTTTAGTTTCAGTTCTTTTTGCTGATGCTGTGTTGCATCTTAACAGCAGTGCATTTCAACGTTTTAAATGAAATGTATATTCCCAGGGGTCTGTTCTATTGCTGTATGACAAATAAAATAAAAGAAAAACATTTTGCAGGATCTCTGATACAGATATAGAAGGTAGTGTAGGTCTGGCAACTACAAGCACAAGGCACTGGCCTGGACTCATTCAACACGTCTGACTCACAACTCAGAATCCAGGCCTGGACTCATTCAACACGTCTGACTCACAACTCAGAATCCAGGCCTGGACTCAGGCCCTGTCTTTGACTCACAATCGAATGCAAACGCGCAGTCTGGTGGCTTCAGTGATTGGATCGTTCATATTTACTCCCCACACTAGGGTTTGTGAAGTGGAATCTAACACGAGTCACAGATGAGGACAAACCCCGGTAGACCCAGCTCCCGGCTCAGACCGTGGTGGGTGTTTTTAACGCACTGTCAGCGGTGCGGTCTGTACGTTTCACAGTTTGCGTCGTGGTTCCGTCGGCCTTTGGCGATGCTGTATTTACGCTCGCTGGTTGATCGCCAGGTACTGGCACTGTTGTTCATGTTACGCAGGTGGATGCAGTCATGATCTCAGACGCCGCGAGCCTTTCTGGAAGCGAGCGTCTGCTAAGCGGCTGCGCTCCCACGGCGTTTTGCAGCAGTGCGTACCTCATCGCCGGCACGGCGGTTCGGGATTCCCGTAGTTGTGGGAATCGCGTGGAGAGCGCACGGACCAGCGAGGTGCGCGTTTCCTTTTTAAATTCGCGCACGTGGAATTTTCGGCACGCCCCGAGTGGAGAGGCCTCCCTGGAGACCCCCTGGGGAACTACGGCGGCCTCCTCAGAATTTCGCTCGCGTGTCTCGACGCGACGTTGCGCAGCTGAGCTCTGGTGACGTGCGGGCAGGACGGTGAGAGCTGGTGGAATGTTTAATTAAACGCTCAGACGGCTGCCAGCTTTAGAGGGCCCTTATTGGTTTAAGAGTTTTTGGGAGTCAGACGAGGTGTGTGTTTTCTAGTTTGCCTCGAGCGGAGATTAAGGAAAGGGACAATAACACGATGATGGGGGTTCGGTGGAATCGCATCAAGTTTTGCCTGCCGGGTATAAAGACAGGCTATTCGTGTGCGTATGCGTTTACGTGTACGCGTGTGTACATTTTCTGTGTACATGGGCTGAAGTGCATGTGTGTACATGTGTATGGTCTTGTGTGCTTGTGTGAGTACCTGTGCATGTGCATGTGTATAGACATATTGACAGACCCTTGGTGTGCTTATATGTTGTCACTCCCTTGGCGTGTCTATATGTTGACTTACACTCGGTGTGTCTATATGCTGATAGTCCCTTGGTGTGTTTGTATTGTTGGGGGTGAATGGTAAAGTGAGGATCAGGCAGGCTGCTGTTATCTGTAGTGGAAATCCAGTGCTGATTTAGCCTGTTCCCAGGTGGTCTATCTCCCGCCAGGGCCGCTGTCCTAGTGTGGCACACCAGATACCCACTTGTAGGTGTAGCTGTAGTTGAGCTGTAGCTGTAGTTCTTGCTGTTGATATAGTTGTAGTTGTAGTAGTAGTTGTCACTGTAGCTGTAGTTGTAGTTTTAGCTGTACTGTAGGTGTGGTCATAGTTGTAGCTTTAGTTGTTTTTGTAGCTGTAGCTGTAGTTGTTGTTGCTATAGCTATGGCTGTAATTGTTGTATCTATAACTGTAGCTGTACTTGCTGTTGTAGCTGTGCTTTAGTTTTGCTCTGTGTGGGGTCTTGGTAAATGCTTTCTCCAGCTGCATTGTATGGTCCAGGCTCTGGGGGAAGGCCCCACCCCACCATTCCCCAGTCTGCCTGACCCAGCCCCCTCTGTTCCCACGCAGCCCCCCCCCCCCCACTTGGTGTGTATGTGTGTCTGTGCGCATGTGTGCGGCTGTGTGTGTGTGTGCATGCATGCATGCACGTGCCTGTGTCTTTGTGTGTGTGTGTACACAATCATTGAGTGCACACGTTTAATAGACTCCCTTGTTTTATTCCCGTTTCCGGCTGGACTTGTTGTGTCAGTACTTAGCTGCCCCCCCCCCCCCCCCCCCCCCCCCCCTCCCCGGTACCGAGGAAAGGGCCCTGTAACTATGGAGCTGCTTGCCTGTTTACTCTGCCTCCCCACACAGAAGCCCGTCCCTCTGGAGAAATCTCACTGTGGGAAACTTAGGAGGGGGAAAAGACAAATTTAATTAAATGACTGAGGCACAGACAGATTGCGTTGTAGCGGGGAGGTTAATAGTACAGTTATTAGTGATGTGTGATGGTGTGCATTGAGATATTGAAAAGTAGCTCCTCCTGGTGTATGCGCATTGTTTATCTGAATACCGTCTATTCTCTCTCTCCTGACCCCCGTCCCAGTTTTGGAAGCTCCTCCCCCTGTTTGTATGCACCTCCCACCATGCAAAACACTTCCAAACATTCGACTTCACGCCTTCACTCCTGAGAGTCCCCTTCCACTCTGAAAGGGTCCTCCCCCTATATGAGTCCCCTCCCACTCTGTGAAGCACCTCCCAGCCCTGGGAACAACCATGCTCTAAACTGAGATAATGTATGCGCTAAGAATGGCCAATCAGAGGGTTTGCCTGCTCAGTCGGTGCTCAGCAGCCTTTCTCCTCACCCTGCAGTTGGGTAACGGCCAGTACGTATTCATCTCACAGTTTTCGCCACGCCTGTGCATGTGAGGTAAGCAGCCTAATCCATGGGGTGCCCTTTGACCTCGTCCCCACCAGTGATTTATTTTGTACAGGGCTGAGGCGTGGTAATATGATCGCATGGAGTTAAGCGATGAAGAGCTAATCGGGTTTCAGATGAGACGAGGCTCTGATGAGATAAGCTTCTGATTTTTTACATTGCTTTAATGCCCGAGAATCCCTTTATAGTCCAGTGATCCTGAATCTCATATTTTATGGCCGCGGTTGGTCATTTGCACCTTTTCCATGCTTCTGTACAGCTCTTAATGGAATTAGGCACGCAAATTAAAATGTGAGTTCATCTTCGTATTTGGAAGGAAAATGGTTTTGATTTCTTTTTTTCTTTTTTTTTTCTCCCCCCGACAAATGCTAATGGAGCAGCCATCTGCATTTTAATTAGGCATATCATTTATATTAAAGATGCAAATGTAGCCTTTAAGGAAATTGAAATGCTAAGCGGAAGCGGGGCCTTATAGCGCTTCGTCCGCGCAGGCTGCTCATTAGCCCGGGCGTAATTGTGTTCGCACAGACACGGGTGGGAGGAGGCGCGCGCCTGTCGGAGAAAGGTCAGCGGCGTGACGCGAGGCCTTCTGGGGCCGCCAGATCGCTGTTCGGGGGGAGGGAGGATCGAGTAAAACGCGTTTGTGTTCCGAATCCCGCAGTTTTCATGGCTCACACCCTCGTTTACCGTTTGGCACACTGAATACCGAACACAAGTGCACCGACGGTTAAATCTCTCACGCGACCGACGTATAAAATATATTTATTTAATTTAATTAGGTAATTATTCTCATAGATATCAATTATCAGTTAAATCGCCAAATTGGTTGATAGGCAGAGCAACCTTTATCAAAATATACCACTAACCAGATTAAAATGAAGAGATTTAAGTCACTACAAATTATTCATTGTCTAATCAGAAGACTTAGGTACTTTAAACGATGTGTGTCGCACACATGGATGGGTTACAGTGACAAAAGAAAGGAATGAAAGAAAATACCAAACCACAGCGTGTTTCTCCCAAGATAGTCCCAAGCACCCAAGACCAAAGTTTAGATACCGAGACTGCTGAATATTCAAAAAAAAAAACAGGTATTTGGGGTGGCAGGGTAGTCTAGTGGAAAGGTGTTCAACTGGCAGCTGTGGAGTTGCGGGTTCAAGCCCCTTAACCCAACCAACTGCTCCACTGCTTTACCCCGTTCTCTCTCTCTGACTCTCCTCTTGCAACCGTTCCTCCCAGGGCATCCTCGAAACATTTCCTCAGTGGACCTTCCCTGGTTAAATGAAGGATTAAATAAAAACGTAAAAATGTAAAAATGCCTGATTAGCTGTACAATCAAGATCCTGCGCACACACTAAAAACACCAAGAAACACCAGGCCAGATAGAAGGTTCAGATTCCCCAGATGGCAACCGCAGATATCAGCCTCCGGATGTCCACCGCAACGGATGTTAACTGGCTGACGTTAAAAATTATCAGCCAATAAAAGGGGGGCCCACATTTCATGTAGCAGAGAGGGGACACCCTGATGAGGTGTGGGAAAGGGTCAGATGAGGACTGGCTTCTCTTTTTTACCTAAAGTTGCCTTTTGTTGTTGGAAGCAGGGGTAAGCAGCACTATGATATTATCATCAAAAGATTCATGGTTTCCCCGATACAAACGTGAATATGTTAGAAGGTAATCCAGCTTAGCTATTCAGTACCTCAAAAAATATTTACTTTTGCTTCTAACAACAGAGGTGTTTGTAGACAAATAATTTTTTTCCAGCCAGTAGTAATCTCTACCTTCAGGCGAAATATTTTCCATGTAACGCACCACGTTGGTTTCTGCTTAAAACTGGAACCGCTTCTAAAAAATATCGATCCGTCGGCCTCAACCATTATCTATATAGACATTAAGATTTCCAATCAATGATTCCCTTTAAATATCACAGATTGCGTTTAGAAACAGAAAGTACTGTGGTCCTTGTGGCATTCTGTGGTCACGCTGGGTCTCTGGTCCCCAGTAGTTTGCGTGTTCTGTGTTTTCTCCAGGAATAAGGTAATAAAGTAATAAAATAAAGTAAATAATGAAGTGATAAAACTGTCATAGGAGAGAGAATTCCAGGACACACCCCAGGTTTGTATGCATTTGCATGACTCTTAATTGCCCCCAGGGACATTTCCATTGATGTTTGGAGAAGGGAGAGCAAGGATAGAGAGAGAGAGAGGGAGAGAGAGAGAGAGAGAGAGAGAGAGGGAGAGCATCCCTTTGGTCAAACAGAGCAAGATACTTAATCAACACTGCCTGGACTATGATCAAATTTACATTGTCTGTTTCTCAAAGGCAATAATCTATAAACTAGATATTTGACACCGTCAATTAAAACGGCCCCTGCTCCCCTCCCTGGAAAAAAACGGTGGTTAGTCATGTGAGGTGATCTGCGGAAGGTGCGTAGATGGTTCCCGAGTGTGTTTTTGAAAAAGAAAACGCTCCCACAGATTTTTGGCCTAGCACCGTGTTGGCTGGCGTACCTGCGTTTCCATGAGAGTTGGCATCCAGAAAATATGTTCATCACTGAAATGGGCTAGGGCGCCGGAAAGTTTGGGAAGCCCCACGTCTCCCCTTCCCTGGCCATTAGCCCCCAACCACATCCTCCTCCGGCTTTGAGGGTGTTAAGGAGGTGCTGAGACTAGTGTGTGTGTTTATGTGTGCATGTGTGTGGCTGTGTGTGCGAGCGAGAGCGACAGACAGCTATAACATTACATTCATTTAGCAGATGTTCTTCCTGGGGTCAAACAATGTAAGTGCATTCACCTGATTAATAGGAACAGCAGTGCCAGGTCTGGCTAACAACATTTCCAGGCCAGCAAGTGTATGTAAGGCCTCTAACGGACCGCTGTGAGGTCGCTATGCTAACTACGTACCAAAATACTAATCCTGAATACATACAGACTGTGTCCACGTCATGACATAAGAAGAGAAACCTAAAACCATGGAAATGTGAGCTGAAACCATAAAATACCATAGCCTGAATTAGATTTACAGGTGTTGTGAGAGTTAGAGAGACATTATTTTAGAGAGGGAAGAGGGAGAGGCGGTGGAAGTGGCTGTGGTTTTGGGTGTGAAGCACAGGGCCGAGCAGAGCTCCTTTCCTCTGGTCTGCGGTGGTGCGGTGCCCTTGTGTGCTTTTCTCTTGAAGTGTACTGAGCTGTGTTGTTCGAAGTCTGAGGCTGCCAGCGTTCTTTCAGAGATGCAAACATATGCAGAAGCATGCTTTTTCTCACAGTCTCTCTCTCTCTCTCTCCCCCCCTCTCCCTCTCTTCCTCTGTTTCTCTCTCGCACATACACATACACACATACACACACACACACACACATAGGGGCTGTCCGGGGGGGGGGGGGGGCATATGGTGGCACTTGCCCCCAGGGAAATTTGATTGGTCACCAGTTTGTCAATCACGCTGACTCTGTTTTGTTAGTGAGCGCACCCGTGTCTAAAATCAAACGCGCGAATATGAAGCCCCGGCTTGCAGACACACGCGTGTTTAGCCTTAAATTTCCCGCCAGGTGTCTGTGTGAACAAAGCTGGAGTTGATTTTCCATTTAAGATGTTCATCCAAGGGGCCTCTAGTGGTGCAGCCCGTAGAGCGCTAACCACCACATGCGCCGTGCGAGCCGCAACGTCAGCGGTTCGAATCCGACCGTCGACCGTTGTCGCATGTCTCTCCCTCTCTCTCCTCCTAATTCTTCCTGTCTCTCTACACTGTCCTGTCAAATAAAGGAAAAACCCAAAAAACATATTTAAAAAAAAAAAAAGATGTTCATCCAATTTTTCTTGTCTGTACTTAGTCAGATTTATGGAAATTTTCTGTCATCGCCCCAGTGTGAACAAAAGCAGCAACATTTACGGATAAGGCATGTAAAAGGTTGTGACGTTCTTACTTAAAACCTTCTGGTGCAGTTTTTTTTTTAAAATAAATACTTTTAAAATCTGTCCTTTTAACAATTCTTGCACAATCTATTGCTAATGAAAGATATTGGAGCTGCATTGTGATTTGGTTTGAATATTTATTGCAGAAATGGATAAACACTATCGCTGTCCTTGCTTGATATGGCTTTGTGTATTATTAAAAAAACACCGTCAGAAATTGCTCGTGTGCCATAGCTATAGGCCTTCTTCTCCCTGGTAAACATCTGTGTCAGGTTCTTCCAGTTTTAAGTTGCTTTTTTAACTCAGAGTAGCACTGCCATATCAATGGGAAATACAGCTTGCTATTTAACTTGGCTAACAGAATTGTTTCTGAGTTTTACTGAAAACAGCAATTAAATTTTTAACTGATAAATCGTGGTTCCATTCTAACACTATTTTGGGGTCATACAACTGAGCTATATCGCTGAAGACGTTTCCCTAAGTTATCTTAAAAAAACTATCACTCTTGAACTGTGTTTTATCGGTAGGATTTACATTGCCGCTAAAACTATTAAACCCATTCAGTGAAATATCTGCTGTTTTAAAGACAAACTAACGTAACAGTAATACAGTTGTCCCTGTATTATTTCGGCGGGTGGTTCGCCTGCCTATTCTGTTCAGAATGATCTTCTGTGAACAGAAACTGAGATATATCTGTGGCATTCATCTGTCACTTGTTTTTATTAGTAGTCTGTAGGGATGGGATGGCAGTTTTGTAAGTTCCAGCTTGTCAGGGCATGCCCCATACTTATACTACACCAAGAGTTTGGAACTTTTCAGGTTTTCCTTGGAAAAAAAACTACAATGACCACAGACTCTCTGCCCGTAAGAACATTAACTTCTGTCCTCGTGTAAACACACAGACTTCAGATACGACTTCACACGTTCACACAATAAAGCCCCAAACTTGGGTTGTTTCTTCTTTCCTGCCTATTTTGTCATCGCAAATGCTCCTGTCCCACAATCAATAATTCTCCCCATTGGACTTTGCTTTTGCAGCTGTACAATCTTTGTGGGGAAACTAATATTTCTGAAATCTATCATTTAACTTGCAGACCCCACATAATATAATTTCATGACTAGGGATGGGTTTCATTCGGATTTTGATTATACCCTCGTTAAAACGAAACATTTTTATAATGGTGCCTTGGTACTATTGAAGTCATTTCACGCCAACGTTACACGTATCAATCAAAATGATCAATCATACAGGCAAGATGAATGACAGTCAATTTGACCGTTCATGGCCATTTAGGTAAGTGTTTATAACTTTATTTCCTTATGCAATATTGATATTCAGATTATATCAGAATGTTCAATACATATTTTTAGGACAAGTCATGAAGGGGGAGCCGTATGGATTTAATGACATCATTCTTAAAGGGACAACGGTCAAATTGACCGCTGTGATGTTTCCCGTGTTAACTACTTTTTAACTATGCTACTGTAACTGCTTTGCAAACTCCAAATTTCTAAATTAATGTTAGCTAGGCTTAGACTTCGTCTACCGACATACAAACAATTAGTAGGTCTATCACGTATTCAGTAACCCATTAGAAACACTTACCGTAATCCATATAAAAATATGACAAATTAAGGAATAATGACTGACTCCACACCTATGTGTTTCTTTGAGCTAGAATGTATGTGTTTGCATACGTGTGTGAGTATGCATATCTTTCTTTGAAGTTAATTATCTTATGGTTCATAAAGGTACAGTATATTACTTATAACAAACACAGTACATAAAGAAATTATATCTCAACAAAAATGTTTTCAACATACAACAATGGTAAGCTACTCACACATACAAATCATTGTCTCAGTCATTAATTAAAACCTGCAAAATCTTGGCATGTGGTTTAAAAATATTGATATCAAAATGAGGCCAAGTTACAACGTATGGTATTAGCTATCTTGGCTCACATAAATAAAACAAGCTCTTTTCCATAGCAGTGCTACCCAATGTTTCCTGTGTCTTACTTTCTGAAGAGAATGTGGTCATGCAAGCTCTCTCTCTCTCTCTCTCTCTCTCTCTCTCTTTCTCTTGTGCTCTCTCTCACACACACACACACACACACAGCCTCTCTCACTCTCTCGCTCTGTAAGTTTGTGCATCAGTGGAGCGTGTGGTGCTACATGATGTGATGTGATGGAGCTGGAATGTGTGCAGTTATTCTAGAGCAGGAGAGCCTGAGCAAGGGCTTCTATTCAAGGAGTCTACACACACACATACACACACTCACACTCACATTCACACACTCACATGTACACACACACACACTCACACACACTCATACACACACTCACACAGATATGCAGTTCCTGTGTGTGAGGTCTTCAGCAGTGGGAGTTTTAACTCCAGCCTCTCCACCATGTTTAAAGAGGGGGACCACAGAGCAGAGAACAGCTGAGTCTTTCAGTCCACATCCAGCAGGCCCGAGACACCCAGTGTTCTACTGCATAATTTAGCCCGGATAGCCGAAGCTGTGCTGTAATTACTGTGTTCAAGAAAATGACCCTGCTGTACCACCTCCCTCAAGTGGTGGGACCTGGGGTACAGAATGAGAAGGGCTTAGCAGTGTGGTTTTGGGGTACAGTATGAGAAGGGCTTAGCAGTGTGGTTTTGGGGTACAGTATGAGAAGGGCTTAGCAGTGTGGTTTTGGGGTACAGTATGAGAAGGGCTTAGCAGTGTGGTTTTGGGGTACAGAATGAGATGGGCTTAGCAGTGTGGTTTTGGGGTACAGTATGAGAAGGGCTTAGCAGTGTGGTTTTGGGGTACAGTATCAGAAGGGCTTAGCAGTGTGGTTTTGGGGTACAGTATGAGAAGGGCTTAGCAGTGTGGTTTTGGGGTACAGTATGAGAAGGGCTTAGCAGTGTGGTTTTGGGGTACAGAATGAGATGGGCTTAGCAGTGTGGTTTTGGGGTACAGTATGAGAAGGGCTTAGCAGTGTGGTTTTGGGGTACAGTATGAGAAGGGCTTAGCAGTGTGGTTTTGGGGTACAGTATGAGAAGGGCTTAGCAGTGTGGTTTTGGGGTACAGTATGAGAAGGGCTTAGCAGTGTGGATTTTTGCTGGACCGCAACAGCGGGGCCAGCCCTACAAACGCAAATGTGTGAGAGAGACCATTGGTCGGCCGAGTTATGAAGTTACACCATTGGTCGGCCGGAGAGGTCCAGCCATATGCTAGGTTTTGACCTGGTCTTGTTGGGTATGGTATGAGAACGGCTTGACTGTGCGGTTTTGGGGGTACGGTATGAGATGGGCTCAGCAGTGCACTTTTGGGGTATGGTGTGAGATTGACTTGACAGTGCAGTTTTGGGGTACAGTATGTTAAGGGTTCAGAAGTGCGGTTTTGGGGTAAGGTCTGAGAAGTGCTCAGCAGTGCGGTTTTGGGGTACAGTCTAAGAAGGGCTCAGCCATTCAAATGGTAAAGCAGGGGTACACATCTCCATTGTTTCGTTGGTCCCATTTTCTGTTTTTTCTCCAGCCGATCACTGTCTTCATTTCCTAAGCAGCTGCATGCAGACTAACGCTGGCTCACTCCCACCCTGGATCACAGTAACACAGTCTCACCCACCACGCGTGTGCAGCCCACAGCTGCGGCTCACGGCTTCTCCAGAATATCACGTCAAATCATTAATCACGCTGATTAAATATCAAAACCCCAGAATGGAGCGGAGAAGCCAGTCCTGTTGGCTGTGACTGTCGTGCTGGCTTTCCTTTTCCCTGCTGACTGAACGTCGTAACTGCCACATATTGAGAGATTTACCCAACCAGGCCAGTGCCGTGCCGATCCCCAGTCAATTCTGGAGATTTCACCGGGCCTGTCCAATTCAGACCTGACTAGACGAGACCAGACAGTGCTGTCAGAAACCCCAAAACATAGCCCTTCGCTGAATTAGGGTGAAATCTGGGTGCACCTGGCCAGAGAAGACCACTGTCTTGCAGGAAACCTCGCTGAATTAGCATTTTTAGCATGCTTCTGCGATCATCTACTGGAAGAAAACAGGAGTCAGTGTTTTTCTAAGGGGTTTTGTCGTTTGTCGGTGACGCTTCTGAACGCACTCTTTGGAAAGCGTTTTTTTCTTGAGCGTGCAGACATGGTCCACGATTGCTTGTGTATGCGCCGGTGTTTGACCTAGTCTCTCTCTCTGTCTCTCACACACACACACACACACACACAAACGTGCATGCGTGCACACACACGCACACACACGCGCACACAGACATGTGCACACGCACACACACGGGCCAGACACACTCTCTTCCTTCCAGATGCTCTCTCTCTCTCTCTCTCTCTCTCTCTCTCTCGAGGTGTTTTAAGGAGACGCGGAGCGCAACGCGGCCAAGGACCCCTCCCCCGGGCGTCGCCCCGCGGACGCGCCAGCAGGAGCGCTGTTCCCGCGGCGATTGGGACAGGGGGAGCGACCGCGCCCGTTTACGGCGGAGTGAAAGGAGCGGGTGATTTAGCGTTAACGGCGTTCCCCTCGAAGCGTCCGCTCCGCGCGCGCTGGATTTATAACGGCGCCGCGTCTCTCTGCGCAGCAGCTCCGCGCCGCGCACAAAGTTTTATGGACTTTAAGCGCGGGCCCCGAAGTTTCGGCGACAGCGTCCTGGCGGCTAAACGCGGCGCGGGCCCCCCTGCCAAAAACCGCCGCCGCCGCCAAACTCGATGAGTCGCCGTAAAGACGCGTTCGCTAATGACTCGTGGCCTTCCCCAAGTTCCCGGTTTCGCCAAGTTGAGAAGGCAGCCTCGCGCGCTAACGGGAAGATGATAGCGGGAAAAGGGGGCGGAGCCGAGCCGCTTTCCGTTCCTGAAGCTGATTGGCTGACTCGGCTGCGTGACGGAAAGGGGGCGGCGCCGGTTTCAGTTTCTGAGGGTGAGACGTGGAAATGGAAATGTGAAAACGGAGCTAGCTAGCGTCCATATCTCCAGTTCCAGCAGGACCTCCACATGGAGGATTAGGTTAAGATGACCTGGGTCACCCAGGGATTATGGGTCAGTCACACAGAGGTTAATCAGAGATTTTGTGTGCGTGAGCATGTTGCTATAAATAAGGTGCATATTGAAGTACAGGCTTCAGAACCATAAATTTGAACCGCTATTAAAGGGAGAGGCCTAATGGAGAAAATGATCATTTATTGGACTCCGTATACAAGACGCACGCGGCGTGCATACTTAGGGAAGAGCTTCTCTTCCCTAATCCGTTTGTTTTTTGGTTTTGTGATTGGAGCAGTGGGACTACAGACCCACCCCTCCTGTGATGTCATAAAGAACAGGGACTAGCCTGGACCTCGGTCATACATTACATTACATTACAGGCATTTGGCAGACGCTCTTATCCAGAGCGACGTACAACAAAGTGTATAACCATAACCAGGAACAAGTATGACGAAACCCATAGAGAGAAGTACCGGTCCAAGTGCAGGGAACAACCGCATAGTTCAACTTGGACCCTGATGGTTAAACTAATTAACACTAACAACGAGAACAGCAACCACGCAATCTATGGAAAAAATACAAGTAGTCGTTAAGACAGTTAATGCACCTAAGTCACCTACGAAACAGCTGCCTAGTTACAACCCTAAGCTTAGTCATTCATAGCTGGTGCAAGGGGGGAGACACCTGTTTGGAGGGTGTTCTGCAGTTCTCTGATACCCCCTCACCTCCCCCCCAGGCTGGCTACACTGCAGGGGGACGGTAACATCACAGCACTCCTCTCCGGCTAATGCAGCTCATCCCCGGAAAACTCAGAGCCAGACGGCTGTGGCCTGAATATCCGGCCAGACGGGGACAGCTGTCCTGGGTCTGCCATGGGTCGCGCGAGGTCACGGGGACCCGTGGTCAGAGCGGCACTTCAGATGGCATTCGGCTCCCCCCCCCCCACCCCCCTCCTCACTGGCACATGCTCTTTCCCTATCATGCCAGCAGTTTCTTCCCCAAAACTCTGTGTCAGCTCTGGTTCAGCCCACCCCCCCGAGCTAGCGCTCAGTGTACCCAGTCGCTAGCTGCCCTGTGCTAATAAACCTCTGCTGTCGGTAAAGGCGTCTTGCTGAGGCTCTCCGAGTGCAGACAGACCGGCTCTGCTTTGCTTTTATCACACAGCGACCCCCCCCCCCAGCCCCCCAGCCCCATTATAAGGAAGAGCTTGTTTGTAAAGAGAGGTTGGCACGCCGGGGAGGACTGCCAACCCGCCCGGCTCGCTAAATCTCTCTCCGCTCTTTCCTTCGCCGCTCCTCTGTCCCGTTTATTTATTTGCCCGTCCTGAGATTTTCTTCTCTTTTTTTTATTCTCTCTTAAAACAAAATAAATGTGTGGCTTTATGGCTTTTTTTGGCAGGATTAATTCGCTGAAACGTCGTCGGAGCTCTGTTCGAACGTAGCGGCCTCGGCTCTTCCGGTTCAGCTTTGGTTTTTATTTTGCGTTGTTTATTTCGCTGCTCTGGTCCGTTTCGCTGTAGCGAGCGCTGCAGCGTTGCTTTTTTCCCCGGCCTGCTGTAAAAATGGCGCCCACCCGACCTCTGACCCCGGGTCGCCGCGGCCGTTGGCCCTGGAAACGGCCGGCGTCTCCGCTGGAGGTGAAGGGGCACGCTTGTAACCTCAGCTCTCGGCCTGGCTAACCCTGCGCCGCTTCTGTGGACAAATATCCGAGCTCCAGGGAGAGAGAGAGTCTGTTCCAGACCATAGAAACATAGTCTTTCCCTCCCCCCCCCTCACTCTCTCCCTCTTTTCTTCAGTGTGGCATGTTTGGTAAAGGTTGCGGGCCGTGACTTGGTAGGCCAATAGGTGCTTGTGTGAGGCCTGCTGTTCAGTTTCACCGCTGAACCTTGACTATGCCCAGGACGTACATACAGTCCTGACGGTTTCCTGTGGGCTGATGGTTTTTGGCTTGGGGCAGTGGGTGGGGTCAATATGTGTCTGCATTTGTAGCGGTGGGGGGGTGCTGGACGGGGATGAGGGAGGAGGCTGTTCACGACTTAGAGGTTCATGTTTCTTCAAAATAAATTATGTCTGACAAGATGCAACATTTTGCAATTCAAGTCCCAAGTAACATCATTTCAGCTTTTTATTGACTTCACTGCATTTTTGGCAGTTACAGTCAGTGCTGTGTGTGTGTGTGTGTGTGTGCGTGTCTGTGTCTGTGTATGTGTGTATGTGTGTGCGTGCGTGCGTGCGTGCGTGTGTGTGTGTGTGTATGTGTGTGTGTGCGCGTGTGTGCGTGTGTGCGTGCGTGCGTGCGTGCGTGCGTGTGTGTGTGTGTGTGTGTGTGTGCGTGTGTGCGTGTGTGCGTGCGTGCGTGCGTGCGTGCGTGCGTGTGTGTGTGTGTATGTGAGTGTGTGTGTGTGTGTGTGTGTGTGTGTGTATGTGTGTGTGTGTGTTTGTGTGTGTGTGTGTGTGTATGTGTGTGTGTGTGTGTGTGTGTGTGCGCGTGCGTGCGTGCGCGCGGGTATACAGGCAGTCTCAGGCAGAGGTGACATAGTAAGTTTCTCAGCCCGTTTCCCGGGCTGCATGTGACTGGCGTGTTTTCCTCGAATTGCTGAATTGCTGCCTCCGCGCTGCCCTGCGGCCGTATGCAAACGCGCCGCGCTGTAGCGCAGTCGCGTAGCCGCTGCAGAGTGGAGGTGTTTACACAGAGCCGGCTCGGCTGAGTACTCGGGCTCTGTTTGTCTCAGGTGTGTGCTGCTGCATTTACAGCCGGCTCTAACTGCATGTCCAGAGCACAAGGGCCGCCCTTCCATAGGCTTTAATCACGGAGAGTCCCTGTGTGCGCTTGTGTGCGTGTATCTTTGTGCATTTACATACCCTTATATTCGTGAGTGTGTGTGTATTTGTGTGTGTGGACATGCATGTTGAACCAAGACATGGCAGTGTTTAGGCTGCAGTATGTTGGGGCTACAGTGTGTTGGGATGGTAGTGTGTTCGGGTGGTAGTTTATTTGGGCTGCAATGTGTTGGGGTGGCAGTGTGTTGGGGTAATAGTATGTTAGGGCTGCAATGTGTTGGCGTGGTAGTGTATTTGGGTTGCAGTGCATTGGGGCTGCAGTGTGTTGGGGTGGTAGTGTGTTGGGGCTGCAATGTGTTGGGGTGGTAGTATATTTGTTTTGCAGTGCATTGGGGCTGCAGTGTGTTGGGGTTGCAATGTGCTGGGGTGGTAGTGTATTGGGGCTGCAGTGTGTTGGGGTTGCAATGTGCTGGGGTGGTAGTGTGTTGAGGCTGTAGTGTGTTGGGGTGGTAGTATGTTAGGGCTGCAGTGTGTTGGGGTGGTAGTGTGTTGGTGCTGCAGTGTGTTCAGGCTGTAGTGTGTTGGGGCTGCAGTGTGTTAAGGTTGCAGTGTGTTGGGGTGGTAGTGTATTGGGGCTGCAGTGTGTTGAGGTGGTAGTATGTTAGGACTGCAGTGTGTTTGGGTGGTAGGTTGTTGGTGCTACAGTGTGTTGGAGCTGCAGTGTGTTCAGGCTGCAGTGTGTTGGTGCTGCAGTGTGTTCAGGCTGCAGTGTGTTGGAGCTGCAGTGTGTTAAGGCTGTAGTGTGTTGGGGTGGTAGTATGTTAGGACTGCAGTGTGTTGGGGTGGTAGTGTGTTGGTGCTGCAGTGTGTTGGAGCTACAGTGTGTTAAGGCTGTAGTGTGTTGGGGCTGTAGATGATTCTCCACTGGCAGTGTACACCCTCAGACGGCTTGAGCAGGACCAGGGCAGCCCGTGGAGGCACACGTGCTAATATCCACTCAGTTTTTTATTTTTTCATATCACAAGGAACAGAAATGCAATTGAAAAAGTCTCAGGAATGTGAACATATATATATATATTTTTTTTTAACCAAGATTTATTTTTATTTCTTTCTTCCTTCTTTGGAAAACTGAGGTTCCTTTTCGTCTACGTCTTGTAAACTGTTATTGGTTTTCATTACTCACTGGTCTAACAACTACCAGTTGCGATATTACATTTGCCAACCGCATTTAGCAGACAATCTCAGACATGTTGCTGTATGAAACTGGTAGTGCTGTGATTAGTGCAATTCATCACACCCCGCAGTTCTCCCCCTAGCGAACCAACTGTTCAGATATGTATGCCGGTATAGTGTGTCGTGAGGAGGGGATATTACTTCAAACTGAGTTCATTACTATGGTGGCTGGCCATCTTTGGCTATGCCCGTACGTCACCCCCCAACACACCCCACACACAATTATTATTTAATGCAGTAACGGTCATCACCAACGTATGGTGTATTGTTTTTCTTTTAGTCGTCTTTAATTAGGCCTACCTGATGCTGAAGTAAAAATCCAAATGCCCAAGGCCATGTGAAATGTTCCTGGAAAAAAAAAAAACATCACCATTGGTTGTTTATAAGACAGCCGATCCGTAGCAAGGCCGTACAGCTTCCGTGTGATCATGTGATGTGTTTTTGTCAATCGTATTGGAAGCTGCCAGGCCTTGCTGCTGAGTGGCTGTTTTCTCAACACCCAATAGATAAGTGGTGTTGCTGCGGTACATTGTCCAGCCATACTCTATCTCTCTCTCTCTTGCACTCCCTCGCTTTCTATCTCTCGCATTTCTCTATTTTCCCCAACTCCCTATCCCTCAGTTTTGTAAAATTCCTGGTTCCTGGTTTTTCCTATGAGGAACAGTTTTTTTTTTTAATTTTTTTTTTTATACAAAAGCTGCTTTCATAAGCTGTTTTTGTATTTTCTTTTTTTTTTTGTGAAACCATTTCTGTCCAATATGAATTGCTTTTTAAATGGTGCCACCAGCCAGTTTTTGTCCCAGTTAAGTCAGAAAGTTGAAAGATACCATCGACTTATTTTATTAATAATATTCCTTTTATTATATTTCCGGCACAACTTGAACATTACGTTGCATACAGTTTTAATTAAGTTTGTTTTATTACCAAAAAAAAAGCCTTTCTTTGTCCCAAGGTAACGGCACACTTACGGGAGTTGCGTAGAGACAAACAGCCACATTTGTGTGTATATATTCAGTTACCTGGAGTGCCGTGTAGCGGCCATCTTGGCTCGCCGGGTGTAACTGAGGGAGCTTTTGGGTCTGGCGAGTGTTCGTGGCATTATTTAGGATGTCTGGGGGGAGAGAGATTACCGCCACCACTGGCTGGCACATTTCCTGCCCGGACCGGGCGGCCTCTCTGCAACGACATCGATCTCCATCCGAGCGCTCTCATTTAGAACTGCGATGTCTTTCAACAGCGCCTGTGAGCGTCGGCGCATCGATGGCGGCCGGCCTCGCCGCGAGTCAGGAGTTTAAAGGAGCAGGCGTGGCCAAAGCTGAGATTACAGCCGCGATCTTCCGGGCACCTCCTGAGCGGTCCTGGGCGGGGCCCGGGGGGCCTTGAGCCGATTTATTTATTTATTTGTTTGTTATTGTGGGTCCCCAGAGGCCGGAGGTTCACGCCTCAGTGAAGTTACACACTCCGAAGGAAACGCGCTGCTAATTAGCCAGAGGAAGTAGCCGAGACTGTCTGAGTTAGGCATCTCTCTCTCTCTCTCTCTCTCCCTCTCTCTCTCTCCCTCTCTCCCTCTCTCCCTCTCTCTATCTCTCTCTCTCTCTTTCTCTCTCAGCGTCCCCTCCGCGGCTCTGGAAACGATGGAGAGGAGCGGAGGTCTGTAAGGGCAGGGTGTCCTGTGTACGCGCGTCGGTCCGTTACGACGAGCCCTGCTTGAAACATCTCCCGATCATTAAACGTTGAGTGGGACGCCCCTCCAGGCCCCATTCTAATCTGTTGTTATTAATGTGTTGCGGCTCCTTCACCCACACCGTCGTGTTTGGCAGATGGCGCGAAGCTTTTAAGCCCCGATGCGTAATCAATAGGAGATGCAGCATCCAAGGCTAATAATGCTTTTCTCTCTGCACCCCTCCCTCCCCCCCCTCCAACCCTCCCCTGCAGGGCTACCAGCCTTGGCACTCTGGAGGATGGTATAGAAGACAGCCGAGCGAAGGACGTCGGGTCAGTGAGCCGTCTCCCCCCTCTCCTCCGTTCCGACGTGACCGCAGCAGGCCCTGAGGGCGGAGCAGGCCCGGAAAGGAGAGCGCGTCCGCCGCCCGCCCGTCCGCCCGTAGCCGCCGAGCCCCCGAGCGCCGCGACCATGCGGCCGCTCCGGCGGCTACCTCGACCGGCGTGCCCGTCGCTCCCGGGGACGCTGCTGGCCGCGCTGGCGCTGTCCCTGTCCCTGTCCCTGTCGCTCGCCGTGACCGCGACCGCCTCGACCGCACCGCTCCGGACCTTCTCCCCGACCGAGGGCGGCCTCACCCACCTGGTGGTCCACGAGAAGACGGGCGACGTCTACGTGGGCGCGGTCAACTGGATCTTCAAGCTGTCCAGCAACCTGACCCAGCTGCGGGGCCACGTGACGGGCCCCGTGCAGGACAACGAGAAGTGCTACCCGCCCCCCGGGGTGCAGTCGTGCCCCCACGACCTGGCCCTGACCGACAACGTCAACAAGCTGCTGCTGGTGGACTATGGGCAGAACCGGCTGCTGGCCTGCGGCAGCACCTCGCAGGGCATCTGCCAGTTCCTGCGGCTGGACGACCTCTTCAAGCTGGGCGAGCCCCACCACCGCAAGGAGCACTACCTCTCCAGCGTCCGCGAGTCGGGCACCATGTCCGGCGTCCTGATCCAGGGCGCCGACGGCCGCGGCAGCAAGCTCTTCGTGGGCACGCCCATCGACGGCAAGTCCGAGTACTTCCCCACCCTGTCCAGCCGCAAGCTGATGGCCAACGAGGAGAACGCCGACATGTTCAGCTTCGTCTACCAGGACGAGTTCGTCTCCTCGCAGCTCAAGATCCCCTCGGACACGCTCTCCAAGTTCCCGGCCTTCGACATCTACTACGTCTACAGCTTCAGCAGCGAGCAGTTCGTCTACTACCTGACCCTGCAGCTGGACACGCAGCTGACCTCGCCCGACGCCAGCAGCGAGCAGTTCTTCACCTCCAAGATCGTGCGCCTCTGCGTGGACGACCCCAAGTTCTACTCCTACGTGGAGTTCCCCATCGGCTGCACCAAGGACGGCGTGGAGTACCGCCTGGTCCAGGACGCCTTCCTCAGCCGGCCCGGCCGGCAGCTGGCGGCTTCGCTCGGGATCTCGGAGGAGGAGGACGTGCTCTTCACCGTCTTCTCGCAGGGCCAGAAGAACCGGGCCAAGCCGCCCAAGGAGTCGGCCCTCTGCCTGTTCACCCTGCGGCGAATCAAGGAGAAGATCAAGGAGCGCATCCAGTCCTGCTACAGGGGCGAGGGCAAGCTCTCCCTGCCCTGGCTGCTCAACAAGGAGCTGGCCTGCATCAACTCGGTGAGTCCGCCCGGCTAGGGGCAAAATGTACCCTCTCTGACCCCCAACTTTTTCTAAATTGGCAGACGGGTTGGGGAGATGAGGATAGTAGAGAGAGGAGTTGGGGAGATCAGTAGATTGGAGAGAGGAGCAGGGAGATGGGTAGAGAGAGGAGTGAAGTAAAGATGAGATGAGGAGAGTGGAGAGAGGAGTGTGGAATAGGGGAGATGTGTAGAAACAGGAGTTGAGGAGATAAGTAGAGTAGAGAGATGAGTGTAGAGATTAGTAGGGGAGATGGAGAAACAGGAGTGTGGAAGGTGAGTAGAGTGGAGCAGAGAGAGGAGTAAGGGTGATGAGTGTAGAGAGAGGAGTAGGGGAGGTGAGTAGAGTAAGGAGAGGAGTACAGAGGGTTTTAAGGAAGATATATAGAAACAGGAGTGTGAGGGATGAGTGGAGTGGATTAGAGAGGAGTAGGGGAGATGAGTAGAGAGAGAGAGGAGTATAGAGGGTTGTAGGGGAGATGTGTAGAAACAGGATTGTGAGAGAAGAGTGGAGTGGATTAGAGAGAGGACTAGGGAGATGTATAGAGTAGACAGAGGAGTACAGAGGGTTTTAGGGGAGATGTATAGAAACAGGAGTGTGAGGGATGAGTGGAGTGGATTAGAGAGGAGTAGGGGAGATGAGTAGAGAGAGAGAGGAGTATAGAGGGTTTTAGGGGAGATGTATAGAAACAGGAGTGTGAGGGATGAGTGGAGTGGATTAGAGAGGAGTAGGGGAGATGAGTAGAGTAGAGAGAGGAGTACAGAGGGTTTTAGGGGAGATGTATAGAAACAGGAGTGTGGGAGAGGAGCTGGGCAGTGATGATGTGACTTGGCATTAGTCTGCTGGATTATAGTCTTTCTGTCCTTGTGTTCTCTCAGACAGGGGAACATCATTACCTAAGTCCCAGGGATTTATGAACTGTCACTGAGTTTACTCTCTCCCCCCCCCCCCCAGCGTTAATTGACTGGCAGAGTCTCGATGCTGTGGTTTCGGCTGTGTCGGGGGCCCTCGGGGAGTGTTGGCTGGACAGTGCTCAGGTGTAAGAGCGGGGTGGATGTGCTGGTAAATTTTGGGTGTTAATAAATCGCCGATGGCTGGGATTTATTAACGCCGCGTTCAGGCTTTCAGGCTGCGTTTCACACGGTCTCTCTACCTGCCCCGTTTACACCCCCAAGCCTTCCCACAATCCTCCGCTCCTCTCCGCTCTGCTCTCCCAGCATGCCGCGTTTAATCTGCCGCTTTCACATCGGAGTTATTGGTGTGGGCGGAAGTCCCCGCGGCGCGCTGCAGTTGGCGGTGGTGCGGACGCGGTGTGCCGACGCAGCCAAGCCGACGCAGTGCGCGTGGTGTTTTAATTTGCAGGTCAGAGTGACGCTTCGCCTGGTAATTGAGTGATTTCTTCTTTTGTTCTGGGGGCGGTGGGGGGGGAGGGGTCCCTCTGGGACACAGGAGGGCAGCGGCCGGCGCTGCCTGCGAATTGTCGGTTAGCGGGAAACGGCGAACAGGCCGCTAAGGAAAGAGCGCCGCCAGCCGCGGCGTGCTGCCTGGGGGTCTGGGGGCCGGGGTCGCGAGCGTTAAATAATCCCGTTTTAACCCCCCCCCCCCCCGGCCGCGACACGACTACTTTTGTCTGTTTCGTCCGGCTGTTTAATTGCTTTGCGCCGTCACGGTGCCGTGGCAACGGAGGAAGCCCGGCCAGATTTGGCCAATCGCGTTAAAATCAGCTGCTTTGCTGGGGAATATCCGTACGGTTACAGTTACTTGGGTAACCGGGGCCTCTGCCCCAAATTGCCCCCATAGCTGTCATTATCCCCCCCCGCCCCTCCCCCTGCCACACTTCAACCGCGGCAGGATGTGTTCTTTCCCTTCAGGGAAAGGAGCGCCCCAGACCTGGCCCGACCGGTCCGACCGGATAAACGGTCGTTTTTTTGTTTTTTCTTTCTCCTTCCTCTCTCATCCCCCCCCCTCTTCTTTTCGCGAGCTGCAGCGTTCGGCGGGTTTTGGCTCGTGTCGCGTTCGAAATCCTCGGTAAATATCAGCGTGGCGGGTGACGCGTCACTGACGAACCCCCCGGGAGATCCCCGTTGACGACGATAACCGTGACGACAGCTGTGATGATGGCGCACGTGCCGGCGCAGTGAGGAAACCGTAAACCCGCTGCTGTCGGAGTCCGCTGATCCCCCGATATGCCTCTGCCAACTGCTTCATTATTACAGTTACGCGTTCCTAAGGCAACAAGCCACGCCCCCCCCCCCACCCCCACCCTGCAGACCCAGAGCATTTGGATGGGCCCCTTTTTTGAGGTGCAGGACAGGTCTGTGTGACATCTGTGGAAGTGTGGAACATCCCTCCCCTCTCTGTGGACCTGCAGCCCTTATTGGCACCATGCACCCTGTGTGCTGTCAATCAATGATTTGCACCAATGAAATGACTGCTGTCCATTGTGTGTTGAAAACAGTTACCGTTTCATCGCATGCTCATTCTGTGACCGGTTCTCTCTCCCCGTACGCAATGCTTTAGGGGAACAGGGGTACCCCAGTAACGATCGACCCACTCCTGCAGGGTCCGGGCATCCCAAAGAGGACGGGATTAGGGTAGATGGGATTTAGATCAGATTAGCTCTAAGAAAGGCAAAAAGAGGTAGGGAACAGAACTAACAAGAGAGGATTATTGTTCCTGGATCAGTTGGTAAGGAGGTGGAAGAGGGGGTCGGGGGAGTTGTGTAATTGCGTTTTTATCCAGAGCTCGTGACTTGGCGGTGCGGTGTCAACCCGGGGGCGGACATATTTGTGGTCCCCAAAGCATTCCCAGTCAAACCTCAGAGAGCTCTCCGCAGCAGAATGACCGTCGGTGGGTTTGAATATCAGCACCATTTAAAGGTCACGGGGAGGAGGTTCCTGGTGAGGGGGGGGGGGGGGGGGGGGAATAAATATATTTTTTTAAATGAACAATTGTTTTTGAACGTGCAATGCTTTGTCTCAAACTAATTGTAAAGCTTTTCAGGAGAAACTCGGAGAAAGTTTTGGTTGGTGAGTCATGGAAAGATAACAGCCCAGTGGGAAGCTGAATTGCTTATTGCTGGCCAAACCAAACACTTTCCCCTGGGTTCCTTTACCCTTCGGAGTGGGCTTAACGCGGGCGGCGAAACGCCAGTCCGACTCCGAGTACAGCGTGTCGCCCTGCTGGATTGCGCTCTTTTGAAGATCTTTAAATGAGGTGCGGCTGTTTGCCCCCTCCTCAGACAGGCCGTGGGGTGTGCCAGACGGGGTGGGCGGGACTTCAGTCGGACACAGGGTGGGCTGTGGTATGGGCGCGAGACAGGTGAATGTTCCGGAGCGTTGGGAAGTAGTGGGGAAGTGACTGGTTGGTAAAATCCAACATTATTGAGCTCTTACGCTGCTCACAGAGGCTTCTTTGGTTCAGAAATTGGGAAGCGACCGCACAGATCCTGGACGGACATATGGACAGACAGACAGACAGACAGACAGATGTACGCAGGGTTATTTAGACAGATAAAAGATAGATAGATAGATAGATAGATATCTATAAATAAATCAGGGGATAGTGAGATAGATGGTAATCAGATTCATGAATAGACTGAGAGATGGATGACTGAATGAATAGACTGATACTTTGATGACTGTATAGATGCATTGCTGGTTAATATAATGAATAGGAGGATCGTTTGGCTGATGGCAGGATGTTATTTGTATTGTATGTCCAGGACAATAATATCTTTGTCCAGCATGACTTGCATAGCTTATGATGAGTATATATCTATAATCACCGTGTACAGATCATCATTTTACCAAACCAAATCGCTGATTGGCTGAGTTGACTTTCGGTAAAAGTGCTGTTTGTATTCGAACTGGCAGTCCTGCAGCAGTACGTCCAGTCCTCTAGCCACTACTCTACCATCATTCCTGTTACCATCCCAACCTGGTACCAAGCTCTTTCCTAGGATTGGCCGGTTTGGGGCAGCGTGGGTCTCGTTCCTGGTCAGCTCTGCTTCTGTTGAGGCAAATCAATGCGCTCTTCGTGCCAAACCCGTGTCGACATTAACATTAGCCTCATTAGCCATTCAGAGCTCTCCGGAGTGATTGAAGATGTAATCTAACAATAAACAACAACCACAGCCTCGCCACCGCTATTCTTCTTTAATGGCTGCTTAACAGTCATTAAACGGTTCTCGTTAACCTCGGAGCAGTGTGGCCACATGCAGCCCACTCTTTTTGCCACATGCAGCCCGCTCTTTTTGCCACATGCAGCCCACTCTTTTTGCCACATGCAGCCCACTCTTTTTGCCACATGCAGCCCGCTCTTTTTGCCACATGCAGCCCACTCTTTTTGCCACAGGCAGCCCACTCTTTTTGCCACATGCAGCCCACTCTTTTTGCCACATGCAGCCCACTCTTTTTGCCACATGCAGCCCGCTCTTTTTGCCACATGCAGCCCACTCTTTTTGCCACATGCAGCCCACTCTTTTTGCCACATGCAGCCCATTCTTTTTGCCAGATGCAGCCCACTCTTTTTGCCACATGCAGCCCATTCTTTTTGCCACATGCAGCCCGCTCTTTTTGCCACATGCAGCCCACTATTTTTGCCACATGCAGCCCACTCTTTTTGCCACATGCAGCCCACTCTTTTTGTCACATGCAGCCCATTCTTTTTGCCACATGCAGCCCGCTCTTTTTGCCACATGCAGCCCACTCTTTTTGCCACATGCAGCCCGCTCTTTTTGCCACATGCAGCCCGCTCTTTTTGCCACATGCAGCCCGCTCTTTTTGCCACATGCAGCCCATTCTTTTTGCCACATGCAGCCCACTCTTTTTGCCACATGCAGCCCACTCTTTTTGCCACATGCAGCCCACTCTTTTTGCCACATGCAGCCCACTCTTTTTGCCACATGCAGCCCACTCTTTTTGCCACATGCAGCCCGCTCTTTTTGCCACATGCAGCCCACTCTTTTTGCCACATGCAGCCCACTCTTTTTGCCACATGCAGCCCACTCTTTTTGCCACATGCAGCCCACTCTTTTTGCTCGCACGCTTTTGCCGATGTTGTTGCGGGGTGAATTTCGAAGGAGTTCCAGGACCTACGGGGGATTGGTTCAGAACTTCAAATTTTAGTCTTCCGTCAGTTTAGACCGGCGGTAACCTGTTCCTGGAGATCCACCGTCCTGTCGGTTTGCATTTCAGTTTGGTACACCTGACTCAACCAATTAACGGCTCAACAAGGTCTTTAGCTGTCGATTTGAAATGTGCTTTGTCAGGGTTGGAATGAAAACGTACCGGACGGTAGATCACCGGGAACAGGACTGGTTCCCACCGGTTTAGAGCGTTCCCCCGACTGGCGCAGTGTTGATTCAGCCGGTGAGTACGTGGTTTCTCCGTTTCCTGTACCGATGAGCACACACGTGGTGGCTCATTTCATTAAAGAATCAACAGAGAGAAAAAGAAAACAAAAGGGAAACAATGGACCTCTGTGGCTCGGGTAATCTGCGTGGGGTGTTTATTAGTGTTTATCAGGGTTTGGCTCTTCGGGGGGGGGGGGGGGGGGGGGGGGCGCGAGCTTATCTACCAGTCAGGAGTAGGAGGAGTCGGAGGCGAAGGAGGAGGAGGGAGCCTCCTCATTTTCCCACAGTTTGGAGATTTCACTCTTAATCTGTTAAGAAGATCCATTTTTTTCCAGCTGCCAGAGAAGCCAGTACAAAGCAAAGACGCTGCCGGATTAAAACTGCTCCGACTGAATCGCGATAGCGGGAGTGATTCGCGGCTTTTTCCATGCCCGGTTTCGCCCGTCTCGTCACGTGCTGTTTTTTGTCGAGCGCCACGGGTTACGGAGTGGGCTTAACGCGGGCGGCGAAACGCCAGTCCGACTCCGAGTACAGCGTGTCGCCTTTCACTGATGTTTTTGGCTGGACCGCAACAGCGGGGCCAGCCCTACAAACACGAATGTCTGTGACTGAGTGACTGAGTGATGAAGTTACACCATTGGTCGGCCGAGTTATGAAGTTACACACCATTGGCCTGCCGGATCACGTGTGTTAGGTCCAGCCATATACTAGGTTTTAACCTGGTGTTATTTAAACATGATTGGCTGTGGCAGGGTTGGCAATGCTGACAGGCTTTGCTCTGCACATCATTTGTGTTGGAATGTACGGGGTCTGAAGCGCACGCTCAGAGCGTCCTGGTTGTTGACCCCGTCCCCCCCTTCGTGGCGGTTGCTGATGAGGCCGTGGCGTGATCTTGATTGCCGGCGATCGCCGACGGGCCTTTTAAGGTTTTCCCCCGCAGCGTCAGACGCCGTTGTCCTCCTCGCTCCTGATGTTTCAGAGTTGTGTCATTACGGGCAAGGGCAGGTGTCTTCACCGGTGACACGAAGCTGCTCTCGCAAAACAGCTTTGGTGATAAAAGAGCGTTTGGGTAGTAGGTGTGGTGGTTTCTGAGATCCTGGGTTCAGTTTTAGCTTTATTCCAGTAGATATTATATTAATAGAATTCATGGCCCAGCCCGTATACATATACAGATCCACAAAACTGCAGTAAGTCAGTTATGAGTTTCCACAGTGTTCTTTCTGTGTGTCTCACTGTTGATTTGTACCGGTCGCTGTTTCTGAACCTGCATTTTCTGCCCAAGTGTCGAATTGGACGGCGAAGGTAGAATTCCGCTTCGGAGGGCAATAATGAAAAATGGGAAATATGAATCGGACATCTCTCCCTGCCATCCGCTCTTCCTCCGGGGGAAGTCTCGAGGGGGCGTTTTGGAAGTGGCGCCCTTTTGTCTCTTTCCAGAGGTCTCACAACAGTGACCTTCGTGTCGGTTATACAATGCCGAGGTTCACCCTAAACACTTTGAGAAGTGATGTACATTTTGAATAATTGCTTTTGTCCTTGTGGAGGATACCTTTATAGCATTACTGCGAGTGCCGCTATCCTGACGGGTGCTGGCGGTAGGCTGAGCAATTTTAATTGTAGCCATTTTTGTTTATCCAGCGAATGCGATTTTGAATCAATAATGGCAAGCTGGATATGGGGTGGAGCCAAACAAAAAAAAAAAAAAAAAGCCCACCTCTAACCTTCTGCAGGCGGTGTGGGGATCTTGCCAGCCCCTAATGAGGCGGGTTTGATGCTAACAAGCTAATCGTCAGTGTAATTATTTATTGATGCCTGGAGGTGGGGGGGGAAGTGGAGGTGTGCAGTTATTTATCAGCAGGGTTTGCCGTTTCCCATTGAGCGCAATGCGGTGCATCCAGGCAGCATTAATCTATCTCAGACTCATCAGTATGGGATGTCACCGAGGCGCTGGGGGGGGTGGGGGTGGGAGGGGGTGTGCACAGGCTAGTTGCAAAGGCACCATGCGCTTGCAGGCGCACGTACTAGCAGCTGGCCAGAGTCTGTGCTAAGTCTGTCTTTAACGACATCTGTCTTTGAGGTTGTGCTTCTCCAGGCTCTCTGAGAAATGTATTCATAGTGTGTCTGGAGTGGCCTGTGCAGCGTTTATAACCCTATAACCCAGGATAGGCCTCTTCAAAGTCCTGAAATAGTGTGTGTTTTCTCCTAGTAGTTTTAAGTGGATTGAAGATTCAGGTGTCTGGCAGAGTGCCCCCTGCTGTCTCCATGAAGTATCACACTCTGTTATCCAACGTGTGCTGTCACAGCCTAATTTGCAGTGATGGAATTGTGTAGCTAATCCATCACACACATATCCAGCTACTCGCATATCTTGACGGTGATTAATGTTTCGATATCGCTGAAACATTAAAACATACACTTTAGGGACAATTGACCAAGAAAAATTGCACAACTTTAGGAACAATTAAACAGAGAAAGTGCAGAACTTTAGGAATGATTGAACCGAAAAAGTGAGGAAATTTAGGAACGATTGAACAGGAAAAAAATGTCCTCCTGGTCATCCATCTTGTTTTGTGGAACCGTTTCAGGGAGAATTCTCCACCCATGTGGAGAGCAGAGTTTTCCAGCGGCTCACTTCCTGGACACATGCGGCAGTTGGAGGGCCTTCTTGGCACGCGTCGCGAACATTTGTCTGCACTTGGCGGGAATACAGTGTCCAGTGTTACAGTATGGCGAGAAAAAAAATAAAATTGAAACAAAAAAGAGAAACTGATGGAACTCAATCTTCTCAGTGTGTCCAATCTTCTCAGCATTGGCTGTGACTTCAGTGACTACAGAACTGCAACAAAGCAAATTGGTAAAACAAACCCAGATGAACTCAGAGCAGTCACAAAATCTGAAGACGTGTTTCAGCCCTTCTTCTCAGCTGAGCAGTCACATTTTATCTGGATGTGCTGCTCACGGAGTCAATACTGGTGCATTTTTTAAAAAAGTATCTGTAAAGGAGATTGACTTTTAGCATATATAAAACTTGGAAAAAGTGACTTCAAACTTGCTTTTGTAAACTTTGTTACCGTTCAAGTCAATTAATTCTTGACAGTTTTAATTATTGCTGGTTACAACTGATCATTAAAACAAAGGTATATTAAAGCCGTCACAATTTCAAAGCAGTTATTTCACTCTTAAATTCCTGAAATATTTATGCTTACTGACTGATTAGTCATTCTTAATATATTTGGGTGCGTACGTACGGTGAGTAGCAAAGTAATTATCAGTCTGCTTGCGTAGCTCCTTAACAAAGGTAGGGGTTGGGCTCTTGGGTAAGTTGTGGGTTCGTCCTGTTGGAAGTTTACATGCTGCATTGTTGTGTTTTGGTGATGCTGTACTACAAATATGTTTTCTTTTTTTTTTCCCTCGTATTGTCTTGTGTTTTTAACAACCTGTTGGGCCGCATCTTCTAAGTTGTCTGTCAGGTTGACGTGGTGAATGATTCCATGTTGCCAGCCTGTTATTAACTTGTTCTCAGCCTTACCTGACCGATTGAATGAAGGTAAAAAAAAATTAATGAATGGATCAATAGATTAGTAAACAAAGAAATACTGGTTAATTCAAGTAAAATAACAAGATTTCCCATTCTGAAAATAGGCCCTCAAAGTAAAGTGTAGTCCACAGCACTTGTACTTTGAGTGGAGTTTTTCGCGGTGGCCCTCCACGGTGCATTCTGGGAAGTGGGAGTGGCGGTGTCGCGGAAAGAGCCTGATTTGGGTCTGACCCTCAGCCGAGCGGCGGTGGAGGCGGTCAAGGGCCCCCTCTCCCCCCGAGCTCAACAGGGTCGACTCCGCCCTGCGTTGGCCTGTTGCCACGACAACACCCCCTCAGGCCGCCGGCGGCGAAGCACTTGAAGGGCTTTTTTTTCGCATGGTAATAAACGGCAAATAATGAGTCGCCTCTCTCCTTCTGGCGACACGGTCGCATCTCGTGACCCCCGGAGCGGGTGAATTATTTAAATAACGGCGTAGGAAGGAGCGTTTCGGCCTCCTCGAACCGCGACGGGCCCTGACGGTCAGCCCTAAAAACACAGAGAATAAAGGCCTCGCTGTAAGTGGATTAGCTCCGTCTGCGCGGTTCCAGATTATGCCAGTTACGGTCGCCTTTCCATCCCTATCGGCGATGGCTTTACCGCGCGTGGGGCGAGATTTGCGTCGTCATGACGGCGGGCGTTCCTTTGTGACGCAAAGGAGGCGGGGGCGACCCCTGCTCCCTTGCTAGCCCCTTTTTTCAACTTATTTTACTTTTTTTTACTTTTTACTCCCCCCGTCCTTGGTATCGCTGGTTGCCTGTACCTTGTCCAACTCACCAGTATGCGTATTAAGCCCTGGACCTCTGATGGTCACCCATAATCAATCAATCAATCAATTTTTATTTAAAGTGCAGAATCACCATGCTGCATGGTCCCAATACACATTACAAATAATGCAGAACAGAGATGCATTAAAGAAAAAGGAAAGAAAGAAAGAAAGGAAAAGAAATGTAATTAAATAATGCATCAGCAGGTGACTGCTAGCCTGCCACTGATTGGCTAAAATGTGTCTTCACTGAAGCTCTGACTGATTACAGTCAAAAGCAGTCTAAACTGTTCCCGCAATATTCCTACAGACATGTCCACTCCTCACCTAGTTAGGCCTGTCCTACCTGAGTCTGAATGCTGAATTGGGCCCCTCCTGCCTGAATCTGAATGCTGAATTGGGCCCCTCCTGCCTGAGTCTGAATGCTGAATTGGGCCCGTCCTACCTGAATCTGAATGCTGAATTGGGCCCGTCCTACCTGAATCTGAATGCTGAATTGGGCCCGTCCTACCTGAATCTGAATGCTGAATTGGGCCCATCCTGCCTGAATCTGAATGCTGAATTGGGCCCGTCCTGCCTGAATCTGAATGGCGAGCGGGGCCAAATGACCCTCCGTACTGTTATGCCTGTAAAATATTCAACACCTCCCTCCTCATGTCAGCGTCCTTCTGATGTGCCATCTGGACAGTGTTCAGGGGGCAGCGGGCGTGGCTCGGAATGCCGGAGCTCGGAATGCTGGACTGTTTTAGCCAAGTGTTGCTGCAGTGCCACGCGCACGCTTGGGTGTCGTATGATTGACGCGTGATCCACGTGTGCCGCTGGACGTCTGGCATATTAACCATTCGCATATGTCACATAGCATCGTCTGTTTGTACAGATGAGTATTTCAAGTGGCAGATGTTATATTCGGGCCAGATGGTTATCGCCGTCCATCCTGCCATTTTCTTTTCTTCAGAACTAGTTTGTAAGGGGAATGTCCGGTGCTTCTGAACTTTTGCTGAGACTGTACTGCTACTTGGCCAAGCACCCCTAATGAATTTTCAGAAGATGCAGGTGAAATGCTTTGGCCTCGGTGGAAGGCAGACAGAGCTTTCAGTGTTATGAATATGGACTTGGGGATCTAGTTATTTTATAATATCTGTGGTAACAGTGGTACGCCGGCTTTCTGTGCACATTTGGGTGGTGGCGCAGATGTAGGTCTGGAAAGCACAGGACCTGGGGCCCCTGTACCCACAGAAAGCACACAGGACTTGGGGCCCCTGTACCCACAGAAAACACACAGCATAGTCGCATACACACACACAAAGACACACGCACACACAAATCAGGAGTATTTTTCCTGATTTACTGAGAACACTCAGCAGAACCAAAAACCAGCCTTTTGACATCCCCTCTGGTGTATTCGAACAGAACGAGTGTTTCTGCCTGTGTGGAATGTGTGTCTTCATTTCTCTTCAGTCAGCTGTGTGTGTGTGTGTGTGTGTGTGTGTGTGTAGACTGCAGGTTGGGGGGGGGGGGGGGGGGGGGGGGGGGGGGGGGGCTCTGTGGTCAGCCGGTGCTGAACTTTCATTGGATTAGGGTTTCATGATCTGATGAGAATAAAAAGATTGACATCAGAAGAATGCTAATGTTCAAAAGGCATCTTACCTACTGCAAAAAATATTGTTCTTTCAGTTTTGTGTTGTTACCCCAACCAGGAAACTTAAACTTGGCTGCAAATGGCTATTTCCATGAGACAAAGATCCCACGCATACCTCAAAATCAACCAAGAAACTGTTTACTGACCACAAAATTACTGTTTTGCCATCTGTCTCCGGACTTGAACCAATTAAAAAATTTGTGGTTTGCATTGACCAGGGCAGTCTGCAAGTAGAGACCAAACAATAATCAACCCCTTTGCACAAGCCCCCTAGTGGCCAGGATACCAGCATTCTGCTCACCTCAGACATTCAGTGCTTCTGCAACCAAACTATATATGGAACCAGCAATCTGTGCTGACTAGCTTTAGATGATATGCAAACACTATGCCCCCCCCCCCCGAATTTTAGGTCCTGCCTCCAAGCTGGGCCAAGCAGGTAGACAGACAGGACATCCGGGAGGTGCCCCCCCATTACCAGCATTACAGTCCAACCAGGAACAAACAGGAGAGTGTGTTTATCTCCCCCTGCATGGAGAGACTCCCTGCTCAGTCACCCCCTGCCCATTACCCCCCACAGACACAGAGACACACACGCATGCGCACACACACACATGCAGACACACGCACACAAACAGACACGCACACACACTAGGGCTGAACGATTTGGGGAAAATATATAATTGCGATTTTTCTGACAGATATTGCGATTGCGATATAATTTTTTTAAGTCAAGCTTCAGTTCAATATTCACTGTGTTATAGATTTAAAACGTGATGGAGCATTACCACATGATATACCATCAAAATATTAACTGCTCTATATTCTAATGCAAGGATGAGAACTTAGATATGAATTGCTTGCAACATGTATTTATAACATTTGTTTAATTGGCATAGAACAACGAGAATCAACGAGTGCTCTGGCAGATTTAACTCTTGCTGTGCCTCACTCAGGGTGGTCTTCATTTTCCAACTGTGCAACAAATGGCCAACCAACTGTTTACAAAGTCCCGTTTCCTGATTTACTCTTGCGTCATCTTTCACAGCATTTTCTGAAAAAGGAAAAAGAAATGAACCAAAACATTCATTGTGTAAGGTACAGTATTGCATTTTTCAGACTGAAAATGCAATAACAACAATAACAATAATAATGATAAACTTTACTTGCATAGCACTTTTCTAGCAAGAGCACAAAAGTGCTTCACAGAAAGCAATACAATCAACAACAATAAGTAAAACAAATAAATCGTAAAGCAGGTTATTATTATTAATAATAATAATTGTAATAATAATACATTAAATAATAATGATAATTGATATTTATATACAACTTATAATACAAACAATGCATCTCAAAGTGCTTTCAAACAATAATATCTAAAAGACAAAAGGGCGAAAACAACACTGAAGACAACAAGCAAACATAACTAAACACACACACACAGACAGGGAGAGAGAGAGAGAGAGAGAGAAGGGCCTACACTTACCAATCGCAAGATGCAGCCTGTGGCCAAAACACTGAAGCCTGGTCCATTGATTTAGTTCCACAGCTTTGATAATGTTTGATCCATTATCAGTGGTGATGCACGCCTGGCCCTCTTCTTTCAGACACCAGCTGGACAAACACTCTCTTAGTCCATGGGCAATATTCTCTCCCGCGTGGTCAACGGGAAAGTATGCCGTTCGCAGGCCGCGACTCTTCAGCTGAAAGTCATCATTTATGAAGTGTGCGTTGATACTCCGGTGCGGCTCGGTCGTCCTGCTTGACCACAAACCGGTTGTCGTGGCGTAATACTCCGCGTTTCTCAGCTCCGTCTCAACTTTTTTTTCCTACGTTCCGCGTACAGTTCTGGGAGGGCAGCTTGACTGAAGGATGTGCGGGAGGGAATCTTTTATCCAGCGTTCGGAGGAGTTTCTGAAACCGTGTCTTTAGCGAGGTAGTGCGTTATGGCGTTCGCTACCTCACGGTGCCTTCGCGAGCCGTCTTCATACGGAGTAACAGTCGCAAAACGACTCTGAAATAGCAGTCTGTTTACTAGACTGGGCTAGAGCATCACTACTTTCACTTGACCTTTTGGCCGTACACTCTTCATATAGCTGCCTGTGGTGCTTTCTCAAGTGCTTCTGACTCAGCGAAGGCCATTTCCCGTACCACGAATGTAACGTTTTCTTGTATTTGTTGTTGGTGGGCGTATGCGCAGTCACCTTGGGCCACTTCTGATTGGTGAGCATGACTGGTACACGAGGAGCACGGCACTTCTGATTGGTGAGCATGAGTGTCACACGAGGAGCACGGCACTTCTGATTGGTGAGCATGAGTGTCACACAAGGAGGACGGCATGAATTTGTGAAACCGTTGACACGACAGTGTCAGACGCGCTGCATAACGCGTATCCTAGGGCTGTTTTATACTTCTGCGCAGTCTGCATAGTTTGCCTAGTTTGCGGCGCTCGCGAACGGGCGGATCACCCATACTTGTGCGGCATGTTGCACAGGCTGCGCAGGCCACGTGATTAGATTTCGTTACTGACGGTTATAGTTCTAAAGAAAATACCTTCATTCGTATTTCCTACTAAATACTGCACCAGTGACCACAAAAATGCTCAGCTAGATGTAACTTGTTGCGACGAAGACATTCACCCGACAAAAGCGCTTTTAGCCGTCTATTTAACGTTGCGCATGTCGCACAGTCCGCACAACCCCTACGCAGACCCATTTTTACGCGTGCTACGCAGAAGTATAAAACTGCCTTACATCGCAGCCTTTGCGATTTGCTAATCGCATTGTTTCAAATAGCGATTTCGATTTGAAATCGATAAATCGTTCAGCCTTAACACACACACACTGTAATTTGTGAAAGTGGTCTCATCGTTCCCCTGTGGGTGACCGGCTGGGCCTGCATGTCAGTGCTGTGGCTCTGGTCTGGGCCTCAGGCTGCTCTGGGTACTGGGGCCAGAGGCAGGCTGCATGCTCCTGTACAGCGCCAAAGAGCCATGAACCCTTCCAGAACCTTCCTGTGGTGTTCCTCTGACACGCTCCACATGCCCATTGGGAATGATTACCTCAGGGGTGGGGGTGGGGGGGGGGGATAGGGGTAACACTGCCCCTTACCCAGTAGCATTTCCTTGGCACAGGATGTCCCTTACACACACGCACTCACTCACTCACTCACACATACACACACAGGTCTCATACTGGTCAATAATGGGGGTGAGTAGTGTCACAAAGAAACACTTTTATGCGGTTAGTGTTTGTTCAGCACACACCTGAGCACATTGTGGGGGTGCTCTGTCTAACCCCCCACAATGTGCCCCCCTGCTCCCCCAATGGCTATTTGCTGCTTGTGTTTTGGCCGGTCTGTGAAGTGAATTCCCACCTACCCCCCCCCCCCCCCCCCCCCCCCCCGTGTGCAAACCCACAGGATGGATGAAATGAACGATGGTGGCGGTTAAAACAGAAAATCTCTTTCGGCGCTGACGCGGAGAGAGGGACGGAAAGCGAAAGGGAGAGAGAGAGAGAGAGGGGATGAGGCGGAGCGGAGAGAGAGAGGAGATAAGCCGCCTGACACGCTGACACAGTTCCCTCTTCGCAGAGTCCTGTCGGCGGGGCCCGGTGCTGTGCCTGGCCCTGGTTAATCTTTCACCGCGCGGCGAGCGATCGGTAAACACGAGCCATCGCACTTTCACCAGCGGCCGCCTCTTATCGCAGGCCGCGCATACATTTACAGCCTGAGACTGCCTCCCCGCTAGCTCCCGTTAGCGACCGTTAGCGACCGGGGGCTCAGTGAGGGAGCTGCCTTTTCGGCTTCTTCGGTAGCGGTTCTGTGAGAAGCCGCCGCCGCTCGTCGTTTCCCAAGCGCCGAGCGTAAGCCGCGGACCCCGGGGTCTGCCGTGACCCGGTTTCGGCGCACGCGGCTTATCTGAAGGCCGCTGTAGGTGTTGCGATACGCGAGAGAGCGGATTACCTTTGGCCCCCGATGAATGAGAGGGTTTTAGAGAATGATGGGCAGGCCAGAGTTAACCACCACCCTCCCCCCCCCCTCCCCCCCCCACCACCACCACCACCACCGCCCTGAGTGCATTGTGTATGCAATCCTTCACATTAAATTTCATTATTTATTTACATGCTTCGCTTATCGTCCTGGACAGCTAATACGCTATGTGTGTTTTAAGTTTGCATGCTGTAAGTACATCGCCCATTTAAAATGGCAGGTGTTTTCTCAAGCAGTCGAGTACTTCAAAGGAGAGTATCAAGTTTAACCTTTGATATGCAGCTCAAGTGCTGTTTGACACGATTGTCGAGATAAGATTGGAAGGGAGACCTGGTTCAGCAGAAGCTGATTGGGGGAATTCCCCGCTTGCCCTGAACCATTAGCGCTTCACTTCCTGTTCTACGGGGATGCAGGGTTCCCTCTGCAGTGATTGGGGCTGTGTTTTTAGGAGGGGCATGGAACAAAGGACAGGAGTGTGACAGGAGGAGGAGGAAGCTGATGCACGAGTCTGATTGGCTCTCTCACTCAAGCGTCTTATTGGCTCTCTGTCGCATGTCTCATCGCCTCTCTCACATGTGCGTCTCATTGGCCCTCAGGTACGCATCCGATTGGCGCTCTCAGGTGCAGTTCTTATTGACTCTGTCATACGTCTTCATTGGTCACTCTGTCGCATCTCATTGGCTTTCGCAAGCCCCGGAGAGCTCTCACCCTCTTTCTCTTCCTTTCTCCCCCCATTTATCTCTCTCTCCCTCTCCCCTCATCTCTCTTTTTCACTCTCTGTCTCCCTATCAAATTTAAAATTCTCATTTTGAAGTGCTTTATTGGCATGACAAATACGGGCACTTGTGTTGCCAACGCAGAGGTTACAAAGTAAAACTTTTTCTGTAATATGGATGCTAGATTGTGGATTAGTTAAAATAAAAGTTTAAGAAATTGGGGACATTTTTGGATAATTTTGTGGTGAAATTGATTGCGAATTTGGTTGAATTTGGCACATTCCATCAGGAAGTGTTTCACTGTTTCAGTTTTGTTATCTTTGTGTTTTTGGCACAATCATTTATCTTCCGGCAGCCATGATTGTTATTGTGGCGGCCGGTCTCTGTGGCTAGGTGGTGCTCTCTGAGTCTGTACCTCATCAAAGTAGTTCTCAGTTTTTTGTCAGTGACTGCGGTGGAGTTGTTTGGTCTGGTTGGAGGTGGATGCTGAGCTGGTCTGGGTGGAGGTGGATGGTGCTCTGCTCTGGTTTGGCTGTGCTGGCGTGCTTGGTGTCCTGGTGGAGGGCGGGGTCTCAGGAAACCTCTGTGGGCGGGTGGGGTCCTGATCGGTGTGTGGTAGCTTGTGGGCTCTCCTCTGTGTTCCTTCAACGAGTGAATGTGCCTGCTAAGCGCTAGCTACATCTTTCAGTGTTCAGCCAGACTGGCTCACTGCGTGCTTGTTTGGGTGTATGTGCTCATAGAGGTCCTGGGGCAAGATGGAGGAATGCTGAGCCAAGTGCACATTAGGCTGGAGTGCACATCCTCTGGAGGCGTCCACGTTTTCTCTCTGGATGGTGGCCACATGGCTGTCCTTGCAGGGCAGTAGAACAGAAAGGATGCTTTTGGAGTCAGTGGCCCGCTCTCCTGCTCTGCACACCAGCCCTCCTGCTCCCTCCTGCTCGGATCTGAGGTCGTCGGCGCCGGTGTGAATTGTTACGTGGGCAGGTGTGCGGGTCAGAGAGTTCGGAATGCGTTCGTCCTGTGTTTTGCAGACACTGAGTTTTTTGTAGCCCCCCGTCCTGGGAAGAGATTGTGCTCTTGAAGAAAGTTTCCATTGGGGTCGATGAGAACAGCGGTGTCTGTGTGTGTGAGTGGTGCTGTAGGGGTCAGAGGGAGGGGCAGCAGTGCTCTGTAACAGTCTGGCTGTTTGTCTCGGGGAGTTGGGCTGGGTGTGGACTAGGGGTATTCTGTGTGAGAGGGATTGGGGGGTGGCTGGGTGTGGAATGGGGGTGCTGTCTGTTAGGGGGATTCGGGTGGCCGTGGAGAGAGTGTGTCTCTTAGAGTCTCTATTATAATGTTTCTCTGATGCGTCTCCCTCTGAGCCTCACCAGCTCTCACCTTGCCTCGTCTTTCACCTCTGCTGGTTCTCTTTTCAGTGCCCTTCTGTCCTGGGACAGGAGCTCCTTTTCCTCTTTCAGCTCCTGCACCGGTGTCCTCAGCTGGGCCTTAACGTTGCTCAGCTGGTCCTTAACGTTGCTCAGCTGGGCCTTAACGTTTCTCAGCTGGTCCTTAACGTTGCTCAGCTGGCCCTTAACGTTGCTCAGCTGGCCCTTAACGTTGCTCAGCTGGCCCTTAACGTTGCTCAGCTGGCCCTTAACGTTGCTCAGCTGGGCCTTAACGTTGCTCAGCTGGGCCTTAACGTTGCTCAGCTGGGCCTTAACGTTTCTCAGCTGGTCCTTAACGTTGCTCAGCTGGCCCTTAACGTTGCTCAGCTGGCCCTTAACGTTGCTCAGCTGGCCCTTAACGTTGCTCAGCTGCTCTTTAAGGAGCACCGTGCCTGTGCTGGTTTGGCGATGTTAGCCTGCACTTGCTCTCTCAGCTCCGCTAGCTCCTCCAATCGGGAGAGGCTGTCCCTCGTCCGAGGCACCTTGGTGTGGACGCGCGGGGCGGGGGGGGGGGAGGGGCGTCAGCGGGCGGGGCTACGTTCCCCGTAGTGGCAGCGAGACTTTTCGGGAGCTCAGTTCCTCTGTTCTGCCCTCTTGCCTGTCCTGTGAGACACTAAAAGGCTTTTTATTAAAGGCATACATACACAGCCTCACTTCCCTGCACCATTACTGCGCCATTTTGACACATATATTAAGAGTCAATTGTTTGTTTTCTGTTGTTTTCCATTATCCTCGAACGCATTTATTTGATGTCTTTAGTAAATTCCCCCTTTTGTGACGTTTATAGTGTTTGCAGAGGGCTGAGTGCCATGCTGACGTGTGCTGTGTGTTAAAGAGCACGTTGCTAATGACACTTTCCCTTATTCCTTATTTTTGGCTGCGGTCTTTAAACAGAGTTCTGTCTGTATTTTTTAGTTTAATTTTGATCCTGCCACACTCTGTATGGATCACTGGTGGAAACTCATAAAGGGGTGGCTGGCTGCTGCTGTTGCCATTTTGTTACGATGTATTACATTTTTGTAAAAAAAAAAAAATTAAAATAAATAAAAACAGCGCAACTGGAGCGAGAGGCGTGGATTACGGTTGCTCTACGGACACAAAGCCCCCAGCAACCCCGCTCCTGCTGAACGCACACCCTTCAGTCTCCCCTCCAGCCCCCCGCTTGCTGTGCCGCCCCCTTCGGCTAGCACGTTAGCAAATTAGCGGGTTTAGCAGCTGCTCCCCACGTGCTAACGAGGCCTGCGTTTCGAGCAGCCCCCTCAGAGATCTGCGCCACCGCCGTTCCTGTCAGCGGGACGAGGAACTCTTCTAATCCTTTACCCCCCTCCCCCCCTCCTCCATACACCCCCCTCTTAAACTCGAGGTTCGTGACCACCCCCTTCGCCCTCCCTCTCCCCCCCCTCCGCCCTTTTAAAGATGTTCAGCTGAGTTACTTTCTCCGTTTATACACCCAGTGCTGCTGTTCATAAATATGTAACCAACTCCGACTCCCGCAGTAACGCAGAGAAATAACACACATTTTCCTTCTGAAAACGAGCTGTGCAGCGCAGATGCGGAG